>NC_143487.1:19405218-19705218 GCF_027475165.1 Benincasa hispida | reverse complement strand
GTGATTTAGAACAATTACTACCGAGAGACAGTCAAGAATTCCTTCATAGAAGCAAGACAATTTTTTACCAGATACTATCTCCAGAATAACTCATATTCCGATAGTTCTTTTGGTTATCGTCTTCAGTCAAAATCTTTACTAATAATTAGTAATTCTTGTAAGTGTGACCCGCCATTTTCAGATCTTATAGAATGGTATGAATATGCCTCCGAAATAGAAGGCAATACCCAAGATAGAACTATAAGACTCTATTCATTTTACTGAAGCCTGGGTTGTTCTGAATCCTATGTTACAACCCTCCGAGGGGATTGTCACGGTTAACGACTATCAGTAAAAATTGGAACAGCAGCTCGACCTTCTTCACTTGTTTCTTCAATTACATCTTAAATTCAACTCTAATGACTCTAAATTACAGACTATTGATAACACATAAAAGCTCATGAAAAAAGAGCCAATTACAAATTTAATTGAGAAAATAAAGAGAAATAAAAAGCCAAAACTCAGAAAACCATATCAGTGCATCAGTTTCATATATCTCATGAAAAACACCCACCACACCAAAATTAAACCAAATTGAATGCTTATATGATGCTCTGATACCAATTGTAAGAGTGTATTAACATGTAACGGAAGTAACAAGGATCAATAAGCATTCAAATTCACTAATTTTGGCAGAAACTAAAGCATGTTCATTTAATAAAAGAGAGTTTGTAGTCATACCTTTGTAGAACCCTTCAAGATCTCGATCAATCAACAGTAATCTTTTCCAAAGAGCACCGTGAACCTAAGGATCTGATCCTTAAGGATACACTGATACAATGGAGAGCTAGAAACACATCTACACGAGACGAAATTCACTCATTCCCCGATGCAGGGGCAAGTAGATAAATTGCTCCCTTAAGAGCTAATTTCGGGGCTTGAACATAGTGGCCACACCCTCTTCTTGCTCGAGAAGGAATTGGTCATAGTTGGACTATGACTCATTGTTCATTAAAGGCATCAGTGGTACTTAAGAAGTTAGATGTAACTACAGGGGAAAAACAGTAATTTTGGCTCAATTGTACTTACGAGCAATTTGTGAAGGGTCATCGCGCTGTTGATTGGTTATATCCAATGGACACAGAAATATATCTATGGTGCAAAGAGTGCCACTTTCGGTCTTTAGTGGAATGATTGGCAGTTAATAGATGTTGGGTAATTTAATTAAAGAGTTTAATTAATTATCCAAGTACCGTTGGAGCTTCAATCTATAGGTCCATAGGGTCCCCTCTGTAGCTCAACAGAGATTTAATTGAGAATTATTTTTAGATTAATTTGAAGTGTTCAAATTAATTGAGGGAAGTAATTATATATGATATAATTAATTAAATTAATTATATATGTGATCTAATTTATATAATCTATTTGATACATTATAATATAAGGTAATACGAGAGGAATTTGAATATAATCAAAATACTAATTATGTGAATGAGATTCATGAAATTAAATTTAATATAAATATGATTTATATTAAATACCATAATTAAGTTGAGAAAAATTAATATTTGAATATGATTGAAATACTAATTATGTGAATGAGATTCATAATTGAATTAATATAAATATGATTTATATTAAATTTCATGCATTAATGAGAGAAAATAAAATTATAGGTTATATTGTATTTGATACAATATAAAACTATAGATTATATGTTATATTTGATATAACATATAGTATACATATATATAATAAAGTAGTTATTATATATTATTATTAATTTAATTTAATTAAAGGGAGGGAGTTGACTCCCTCCCCAAATTTTTATCTCATCTTTTTATGTGCAGAGGATTAGGGTTGTCTTCTTCCACAAAAAAGTGGATCTGATATTTTATTCTCTGGAAAAACTCTCTACCAAAAAAAAAAAGTGTACAGAGAAGAAAAGTTCTTCTCCTCCCTCTCTTCCTTTCTATCTTTTTCCCTCTTCCAAAACCCTAAGGCAGAGCCCACATCTCCTGCCATTCTCAATCTCTAAGGAGAATACAGGAGGCTCCGTTTGGTGGTGTCCCTTTTGGAGAAAGAGATCTGTTTAAGGGAGTTCTTGAAGAAAGTGTTATTCAAAGGTATGAATATTTTCCCTCTCATTTTTTCTTTATAAATTAGCATGCTGTAAGTTAATTTAGAATATATAATCATTCTCTTCTTTATTCTATAATTCTATAAATTTTGTGAAAAAAAAAACAAAAATTGGGACGATCCCTACTTTCTGTTGTGGAAACCTTCAATGGTTTTCCCTTCACCTTCAATACCACATTGATACATTCTGCAATATTTATGGTCATCTAATCGTACTTCATTCCCCTTGGTATACCTGGGCCTACCTTGACAACACGACGTCGGTAAGGTAATTTTTAACATTGTTTTAGGGAGCCAACTTGTTCCAATAGTATCCGAAGACGAACTCTCAACATGCCTTAGCTGCTAACATGAAGTTTGAACACACATTATCACTGTTGAACATTGTTGTCAGGTTCAAGCTCAAATGATGGATACACAGTGCGTGGAATGCGTCGGGAAAAACTGTAGCAATGGACTTCGCAATGCTTTTGTGTCGATTGAATATGAACACTAGCTCATTAACCACACCAACAGTTGCTTGCGACTTTTTCATGAATCAAGTCCATGAATCATCGTTTTTTTATCCCCCAAACCGAAAGTAATCGGGTATATTTTTTATTAGCGTCAATTGAAACCGCAACGAGCATAATACCCTTATACTTCCCTTTCATGTATGCAGCATCAACAACAATAACTGGCCTGATGCAATTCAGAAAACTTTTGATTGCAGCCCTAAGTGCCATATAAACGTATTTAAAATGCCCATCAGGATCAATCTCCAACTCATAGTGAGTCTCCGGACTGGCAATCTTTAACGCTTCTCCATACGTGGTAATAAATGGAATGACTCTCTAGGGGACCCTCTCGTTAAGGACAATGCAGCTTCCCTGGCCCGCCATGCCCTCTTGTAACTAATGTCCACCCCATACCCCTTGTGAAAGTCTTGAATGATTTCCTTCGGTTTATAACCACGACAAACTGTTGGGATTAGTGTTCTAAATCTCTTGTATTCACATAATTTGTAAACATAGTATAAGAAAAAAATTATTAATAAAATAATTTTTATTTTATGAGCATACACTCAATCCAATAAACTAAGATCCTAGGTTATTTTATGTAATTTAAACAAGTGTGTAGAGATATATAGGTGGATTTTGTTTAAATAATAACCAAAATGGCCTATAGTAGATGAATAAGGTTGGGTACTTTATCCTGGTGATACTAGGAATACAATCTGCTTTGTAGATGTTACAAGTGTTGTAAAGTGCTACAAATGATCCGATACTGATCATTCATGTAGAGACATGTATGCGGGGGTATCCTATACAAAGAGTTTGTATAAGACCAGACCATGAAATTGTTAGTCCCATTATATAATACCGTTAATAATAGAGACTTACATTTGACCAGGATGACCATAGGTGACATGATCTGAATCTTGAGTGAGTAATGAACTCCTGTTCATGAAGGCGGTCCTTTGATTTGTATTGGTGAGAGTGGCCAAATTGTCAACTCAATAAGCCTATCATTTTGGAGATTCGTCTGATTTGAGAGCTGGGAACACAACTACACAACACGAAATTCACTCCTTCACTAATATCGGGGTAAATAGATAAATTGCTCCCTTAAGTGCTGATTCCGGGGTTTGGACAATGTGGCCATGCCCTCTCTTGGTCCAAGAAGAATTTGGTCATAGTTGGACTATGACTTATTATTCATTAGAGGAATCAGTAGTACTTAAGGAGTTAGATGTAACTACAGGGGGAAAACAGTAATTTTAACCTAGTTGCACTTACGAGTAATTTGTGAAAGGTCATCACACTGTTGATTGGTTATATCTAATGGACACAGAAATATATATGTAGTACAAAGAATGCAATTGTCGTTCTTTAGTGGAGTGGCTGATAGTAATCGATGTTGGGCAATTTAGTTAAAGAATTTAATCAATTATCCAAGTACCATTGGAGCTTCAATCTACAGGTCCATAAGATCCCTCTGTAGCTCAATAGGGATTTAATTGAGAATTATTTTGGATTAATTTGAATTGTTTGAATTAATTATATATGATATAATTAATTAAATTATTTATATGTGATATAATTAATTAAATTATTTATATGTGATATAATTAATTAAATTATTTATATGTGATATAATTAATATAATGTATTTGATACATTATAATATAAAGTATTTTGAGAGGATTTTGAATATGATTCAGATACTAATTATATAAATGAGATTTATATAATTAAATTTAATATAAATATGATTTTTTTTAAATATCATAAATAGTTTAGAGAAATTAAATATTTGAATATTATTCGAATATTAATTATATGGATGAGATTCATATAATTGAATTTAATATAAATATGATTTATATTAAATGTAATACATTGTTGAGAGAAAATAAAACTATAGATTATATTGTATTTGATACAACATAAAACTATAGGTTATGTGTTATATTTGATATAACATATAGTATATATATTATTAATTTGATTTTATTTTATTTTAATTTTTAATTTAATTAATGGGAGGGAGTCAACTCCCTCCCCTGGTCTTTCTCAACCTGTACGTGCGAACAGGAGAGTGGGAACAATCATTCTCCTTACAAGTTTCATAGAAAAGAGGATTCTTTCTGGGAAAAACTTCTACTCCCTCTCATCCTTTCATCCCTCTTTCAAAACAATATGGAATTCATTCCTTCCTGACTTTTGGGAAAGTAGATAGGTTGTACCCTTAAGTGTTGACTCTAGGATTTGAACAATGCGGCCTCACCCTCTCACTGGCCCGAATGGGACTTTATATATGATTGGACTACAAACATAATTGTTCATTAGAGAATCAGTGATACTTAAGGTGCAAGAGGTAATTTGACCCAGTTGTAATTACGAACAACCTGTGAATAAATGGTAATTAATTTAATTAAAGAGTTTAACTAATTACTCATGTATCATTGAAGCTTATAACTGTAGATCCATTAAGTCTCTCTACTATCTCACAAATAGATTGAATTAAGGATTTTGAAATGGAAGAAATTTGAAGGGTTCAAATTATTTTAAGGAAATTAATTGTATATGATACATTTAATATAATATATATAGATACATTATAATATAAAGTTAATTTTGAATAAGATTCAAATTGAACTATATAATATGAGAGAATTATTATTTGAATAGGATCCAAATATTATCTTAATATGAATTGGGTTTACATTTAAACTATAGTTGAAAATTAATATGAATAGGGATCAAAGTGATGTTTATTTGCCCAATATATGAACAATATCCTACATTTATCTAAGTAATGAACCATAATTTATAAAATACTCAGTGGGAGAAAATGTGAAACCCGGATTTCCATTTTCCCTACTTAAGCAGGTAACTAAGGGAATTAATTGAGTGTAAGTTAAATGTTATGTTGAAGAGAAGGAAATTTCTAAGTGTTGAATAGATTTTCCTTGAGTAGCTTTGAGATAAGCCTTAACTAGTAGAATTTTGGCTAAGTGTAAAGTCAAAAGAAACCATATGTTGGGTGTTAGGAAACATTAACGCATGAGATGAGGTTAAATTAGTAGAGGCTTAAAAAGGATTAAGCATTGAAGCAAAGACAACCATGCGTTTGTGAGGTTGGATGCATGATGGGCTGAGGCGTTGGCAAGAGGTGTTGCCCAAGTTGCTCATGTGTTGAGTTCATGTGAGCAAGTGTGGAGAGAGCGAGATGTTGAGTGCAAGGCGCTAGGAAGACGATCGTATAGCTATGTGCGGGCACCGAGTGATGCGTTAGATGATCGTGTAGTTGTAGGCGGTGTTAAATAATGTGAAGGAATGCACTACACGATGGAGCCATACGATAAGCGATGACACTAAACTATCAGTGCGAGCGTTAGACGATAAGCGTGAAAGCTAAACGATGGCACTATGCGATGAGCGAATGCGTCAGACGATAAGGCGTCAGTGCTATACGATGGAGCTAAACGATGGGCACGGCAGCTAAGCAATAGTCTATGTGCGAGATCATTGAGAGCGGAATGTTTACTAAACGATTGAGCTACACGATGGCGTTGGTGTTAAGTGACGGACGCAGGCACTAGACGATTACAGTGAGAGACAGTGAGAGGGCTGATTGTTAAGGACAGCGAGATGTTTAGTAAATGTTGGAGCTAAGCGATGATGTGCAGGAGCTGCACGATGAACTAAACGATGGAGCGGTACTGACGCTTGCGTTACGCAAGGCTAATGAGCTCATCTGGACAAATGGTTGTTAGACTTGAGTTAGTAGGAGCGGGACGAATTAAGTTTCATGCAAAGAAGGTCTTATGCATGAGGAAGAAAACTCAAATAGGTGTGTGGAATCAAAGTAGGTGAATGGCAAAGGAGTAGGTGGTGGCAAAACATGGTGCAAACACTTCAAGAGTAGGAGGTGTCATGCATTTGAGTACTTAAGAGATGAGAAAGATCATTTCCTTCAGCCTATAAATACCATCACATCTCTTCAATTCATAAGCTAAATGCTCTTCAAGGAGCATAAGGAATAGTATGAGAAAGTAGATTTGAAAGAGACCATGCGTTGATCATGAAGGGCATGCGTCGGTCATGAAGTTCCAAGAGAAGAAGTTGTTGTCGGACAGTAAAGTATGGAAGTAGCATCAACTTGGGACGAGGATTTCTCCCATAATACTCGTGCATTTAGAGTGATTCTAAAGCCACCTGAAAGCTCTGAGAGTCTAGTTTTCATGGTAGGGCTTCTAAAGAAGAAGCTCCGAGGAATCAGGCTGGAGAGTGAAGAAAAGGCAGAAGGGTCGAGCTGTCGGATAAGCTTGAGGCAGTTTGATGTTTTGATGATTCCGGCCAAACCACGAGAAGTTCTAAGCTAAGATTTTAAGGTGCTTCCTGAGACATTTTAGAGCATGTTTGTAGAAGGAAGTATCTTGAGATAAGGCTTAGAACTATGAATAATCTAAGCTTTAAATTGAATTTGGAATTTAGGGTCCAAAAGAGAGCCCGAAAAGACTAAGAAACTTCTAGAAAGGAAGATTCCTACCTTACCAAGGTGAGTGGTTATTTTCCCATAAGTCTTAAAGAATATCTTTTAGAGTAAATATATATGCTTATGCTATGAATGAGTAAATTAGCATGAGAATGAGATTATGTGATTGGGATGGTCAGGGGGTCAATAGACCTAGTTCCTGAGCCCGAGTGGAACCTCACGGGATGGTCAGGGGACCAGGAGGTCTAGTTCGTGGGCCTGTGGGAGGAACCTTGCATGGGATGGTCAGAGGGCCAACGGGCCTAGCTTCTGAGCCCATGAAAATAATAACTATGTGCACATAGGTTAATGAATGTTTATAGATGTGAAATGTTAACTATCTACCGTGTGTGTAGGTAGAGTTTGAGATCAAACTCATTTAAGACTAAGGTTTGAGTATTAACCTCGTATATATGATATGCTTGTATTGGCAGTTGAAATAGACTTTAGAAGTTGCTTACCACTCACTGAGCTTTATGAAGCTCATTATTTTCCTTCATGTTTTTCTTCCCAGGTGGCGAAAGGCGAGGAGTTCCAGGGTGCTACTAAGGTTAAGGTCTACCACAAGCCACAGTCATACTTCCGGGGTTTTAGAGTTGTTGTTGTAAACTTTGTAGTTAAGTCTTGGAGTTGTATAAACGTTACATTGTTGAATAAAATGGGCCTACTAAATCAGTTGTTGTTTATCTCCTTGACTTAAAGTTTACTGAGAGTAAAAAGGTTCAGATGGGCAGTAGGTATCACAAAAGGGTGGTATCTGCGGTCCCTCACGCCTCTCCTCGAGCTCATGAGGCGGGCTCGGGGTAGGGTGTGAGAAAAAAAGTATATATGAGAAAAATTATATATATATATATATATTCTCTCTCACGCTCTCCTTAAAAATTCACTCGTGAGAACCATACTCAACCTCGTTGTGCCTTGGGCACACCCTCCCTTCAGAAGGTATTTGTATGGATCAATATAAAGGTGAATAAAGAGATATTTATAGTAAGTGAGAGAAGGATATGTGTCAACATTCCTATGGTCTCCTTCATTCGTAGATTTTGCTACGATATAGTGGAAATATAGATTCACCCCATATGTCGATATGGAACCCATAGAAACATGGAAATATAAATATTTCAACAGAAATTTAATACTACGAATCAAACTTTGTTTTATTTTATAATAATCTCAAATCCCAATATTGTATTTGAAGTTTGGCCACTTTGGGTTAGTTGTGATTTCTATAAACTTTTTATTTTTATTTACTTTTTAATTGTTTTAAAGAGTATATTTGATTTGGGAATATTTTAAAGAATATTGTTGTTTTGGAATTGTTAGTGTAATTACATGTGCATTTTCATAAGAATTTTTTTCCAAGGAGATGGTTCTGCATATGCTTAGTTTTTTAACTTAAAAAAACATATTAATCGATTTTCAATACTGGACCATTATAAAAAGGTGAAAAAGAAATAAAAACCAGATTGGTCGTGTAACATCCCGAATTTTTCAAGTAATTTGCGTTAAATTATCTCGAAATATTTGGGCGTTATTGTGATAAATTGGGGGATTTAATTTGAAGTAAAAAAAGCGTTTGAGACATTAATTCAAGTTTTTGTTGGAGGTTGGTTTCTTGGATTAATTCTGGAATTTCAATTCGATGTGAGTAATCTTACTACCGGAATCGCCTTTGTGCCAAGCAATAAATTTAAGAATAATTCTGAGGATTTTGAGACTGTTTGCATCTAGATGCATGAGAATATATAAGCTGAATTTGATTATATTTGAAGCATGTTATGAGTGCAAGCATTAAATAAATTATTTTATTTATATGATTTGCTAGATGAACATTGAGCATAATGGTATGTATTTTCATATTTATGGGATTATGTTTTATGATGAACATTATGTGTGTTATAGTGATAGTTACTCCTAGCCGTAATTAAATACCCACCAGAGGTGGTGATCTCATTCGGGATTTCACTAGAGGTTTGTGTTTTCTTTGGGATTCACTAGAGGTGGTGATCTCCTTCGAGATTCCACTAGAGGTTTGTGTTTCCCTCAGGATTCACCATGTTGGGGTTTGTGCCTTGAAGTCTAGTGTCCTGTAGTTTGTAAAAAACTTTGTAAGAACGCTTGTGTTGTATAATATATATGATATTTACTTCACTTCTTGACTTTGCACATTTAGATGTTTTTATTTTACCACATACCAATAAACTTAATATCCCTGGTTGTCTTTATGTAACTTAAGCATGTATGTAGTGACATACAAGTGGATCATGTCGTAAGTGACAACCAAAATAGTCTGTAGTATATGGATATAGAAGGGATACCTTATCCTGGTAACACTACAGACGCGACCCGTTTTGTGGAATTGTTACAAGTGTTGTGATTTGTCACATATGGTTTGATCCTGATTATTCGTGTAGCAGACATGCGAGCGGGGGCATCCTATACAAAGAGTTTGTATAAGACCTGACCTCGAAATGTTAACGTCTCGTCATATAACTCCGTTCATGACTGAGACTTCACTTCACTAGGATGACCATAGGTAACATGACCTCAATCCTGAGTGAGTTGGGAACTCCTGCCATTGATGGCGGTCCTTTGATTTGCATGGGTGCGAGTGGCTAGAGCACCGACTCAAACCTAACACTTTGGGGATTCGTCTGATTTAGGAGCTGAGAACTCAGCTTCACAAGATGGAGTTCACTTCTTCTCCGAAGTAGGGGTAAGTAGATAGATTGCTCTCTTAAGGGCTGATCCCAAGGCTTGAATGATGTGGTGCCACACACCTGCTCATGGCCTGAGAGGTGTTCACACATAGTAGGACTATATTGTATTGTTCATTAGAGGGATGAATGGTACTTAAGGAGTAAATTGTAACTACAGGAGCAAAACATTAAATTGGCCTGCTGTAATTACGAGCATCTGTGAAGGGTCATCGTACTGATGATTGGTTATATCCAATGGACATAGAAATATATCTATGGCAAGAAGAGTTCAACTGTCGGTCTTTAGTGTAATGTTTGGCAGTTAACAAATGGTGGATATCGTGACTAAAGAGTTTAGTCAGCTATTCACGTACTGTTGGAGCTTCGAGCCATAGGTCTATAAGGTCCCTTTGGTAGCTTGGAAACAAGTTAAGAGTCAATTTTTGGGTCAGTTTGAAATGTTCAAATTGACAAGAGGGAGTTCAATTATATATGATATAATTAACCTTATGTATAAGATACATTAATTTGGAAGAAATTGGAAATATAAATATGATTTATATCTAGTGGAGGAAAAATACTATGATTAATATATGATATTAATTCATAAGTTATGAATATGATGTGATCACATTCATTGGACAGTTAAAAGGGTAATGGGATGGCGTCTCTTCTGTTTTAATAACGGATGAGTAAGTTGAAAGATCACTTTGAGACGGACAAATAGCTCACGGTGTGTTAAGCATGGGATGCGCAGACATTGTGTTGAAGCGTGTCATCGCCTAGAAAATTTGTGCCTATACGATAGTGCTTGAACGATCGCTTATCTATACGATAGTGCTAAGTGATCGCTTAACAATTACACCTGCCCACGCTATTTACTAAACAATCGTTTACCTTTTCCTAAGCGATCGTTTAGCACCCGATATTTATTAAACGATCATATAGTCGATCGCTTAGTTTTTCTACACGATCGTTTAGACGATCGCTTACCTTTTCCTCCACGATCGTTTAGACGATCGCTTACCTTTTTCCTACACGATCGTATACTTCACCTAAACGATCAAGCATTTTGTCTATACGATAGACAAGTCCATCTCCCACTTGCTTGATCGTTGTATACGATCTCTCTTCCTTCTTCCCTCTACCAAATCCGAACAAAGCCCACCCTTTGGATTCTCACTCCAAGAATACTGAGGATTCTGAGTGGTGGTGTCATCTTCATTTCCTTTTGTTCATATGGAGATTGTTCGAGGTAGACGATTGGATTTTGCTGAGCAATAGCTTACCATCTCAGCAAAAGCGAGATTTGCTGTGAAGAATAAGTCTTCAACTGGTATCGATCGCTTTATCATTATAAATGCATTTTAGTATGTTTGAATGTATGTGTAGAAATTCTGTCACAATAAATTGGAAAGATCCACTTTCGCTCGTAGGTACTCTTGAATAAGAGCTCCTTCACACCAGAGGTTTGTATTTCCTTCGGGATTCACCAAAGGTTTGTGTTTCCTTCGGGATTCACCATAGATGGTGATCTCCTTTGTAATTTCACCAGATGTTTGTGTTTCTTTTGGGGTTTACTAGAGATTTATGGGTACACATAATCTACGATAGAGTGGGTTCAACTATGCACTAGCTAGCCATCCTATGGAAAGTAGAAGTTTGTGCACGTCCCACTAGAGAGTGGCATCTAGAGGACAAATATGCTTAGCTTGACCTCGATAGTAGGGTTACTTACCGAGTATTTTATACTCATTCTTTCTTATGTTTATTTTTTAGGTAAGGGTAAGAGCATGCTGGCGAATGACAAGCGGAATCTGTGATCGAGCCACTAGGACTAGTCATATGCTTCCCTTCATGTTTTCAGGATTTTATGTTTTAAAATTTCTAGTCTTGATGTTTGAACTTGAAATTCTGGTATTTGTGCTTTTAAAATTTTCATGAAAATTTTCTAGTTTTGTTTTATGGTTTTAAAGGTACCCTATTAAATAAATTTTTAGTTATAAACTTTTAATAAAGTTATTTAATTCACAGTATTTAATTAGCTTTTACCAAACCACGAAAATGTGTTGATTTGAAATGTATGCATGCATGTGGTACGGCCTAGTATGTTGGGTTTTATGTCCTAAAAATCATGGTTTGTAAATAATAAACTCATTCTATAATTCAATAAAGTTATTATTGAAGTTTGATTCAATAAAGTTGTATTGAATGAATTGCTTATTTCATTTTAGAAATAAATCCAATAAACTAAAAGATCCATGACTATTACATGAGTACTTAAACTTTATAAGGAGACATACGAATGGATCAGGTTCGAGTAAATAGTTTAAATGATATATAGTATATGAATAAAGTTGGGTACCATATTCTGGTAACACTATCGAATGCGGCCCACTCTGTAGTTGTTATAAGGAGTTGTAAAGTGCTACAGATGAAGTGATCCTGATTCGTACATGTAGTGACATGAGAAGTGGGGGCGTTGTTCGTTGCTATCGTGATTCGAGCAAGGAGTGTATTGTGTAAAACAGATTAAAAAAAATAAATTCTAAGTATAAATGGTGCGTTGATGCAGTGATGTGTTTAAGTAGTTGAAACGCGTTGATGTGTTAGAGATATACAATCAGAACGCACGACACTCCTTTTAATGACGTTCAAGTTTTCCTAAACCAGACCCAAGTATAAATCTAATTTACGTTCCTGGCAAGTCCAGGGTCGAACTCAGGGATTCAGTTAAATAAACGCAGACCTTGCGTTGTATTTATTGTAGGAGTTTTCCTAAATATATGAAGAGAAATGTGTTATTTACACTAAAGTGTTGTGCCTGTGCAAGAAGATATAAAAGAGTTGAGTGGTGAGTGATGGATCATGCGAAAATGGAGTTTAATGTAAGTGGATGCGTCTAAGATGAGTGTACACAAACCAGAATGTGATGTGGATGAGATGAGATGATTTGCTTATCTTTTGTTCATGTGTTAAACTTTACTCAACCTTTCTTAATGCGAATAACATACAAAGCCTTTCTCTAGGATGCATACGTCTAACACAGAATGCAATAAACACCAGTAAGTGATCTCTAGTTGTACTAGGCATCCTACTTGATGCAGCTTAGTTATTCTCTCGAACAATCTAAGTTAAAGATGCTTTTACCAAGTGATCAAGTCGGCTTAAGCGTTTGAAATGAAGTTTTGCATAAAGTATGAATGCATTCAACATAAACAAGAAATAAACAATGGAAAAAATGTGATGGATCAAATATATGAATTTTATAAAGAAGCAAATTGTCTTTACAAAACCAATATTCAATAAAGTGAAATGAAAGCGATAAATGAGATGAAGGAAACTGAGTCAAGCTGCAGAATACAATCTCTTGTATCTCTTTGGCTCAATTCTGTTGTGTACAATCACTTGTATAGGAAGAGGACGAAGTGTCTTTCCCAAACTTAGCTTCCTCTGTTCCCTGACCAGCGGTGGTGGTTCTCAACCCTTCTGATCATCTTGGCACCATAACACAGCTTAAACTACGACTACACTAATTACAGAGAGTAAAGATCTTGATAATTTCTGAACTGAATAATTTTCTCACTAACTGTGAACTTTGGAGGGACTTCATCTATTTATAGGCGTTGGTCATGTCAACTTGGTGAATGGGCAGCATTAAAGTCCATATCCTGATCAGCATTAAAGTTCATGCCCTGGTCAGCCGCCTAACTCTCGGAAGCTTTTCAGACGCTGCCTGCTGCTTGGAAGCTTTTCAGACGCCGCCTAGAGCAGGTGCCCATACTTGCAAGTGGTGATGTGACACAATCAGCCTAGATCAATGCATCTTCTTTGCGTTGAATTCCCTCCGACACATTGCCCATGCGTTAGAGCTTTCCCTACGACACTTCTCTAATGCCTTAGTATTAATCTTCGTGTTGAAATCTTGCAGTACAATGCGTTAGCGCCGCGATATTTAGTAATAAAACTTCTTTTGCATGAGTTTGCTAATGTTTGGATAATTCCATGCATTTCTACAAAAATTAGGAGAATTTATCATTAAAAACCTTAGTTTTTCCAACTTAAGAGCAAAAATAACTTACATTTCTACAAGTTATCACCACCCCCAAATTTGAACAATGCTTGTCCTCAAGCATTCCAAAATAATTCTTTGTTATCTCCTTTGTCTTAAGTGTGTAGAGTTTGCCTCTCATCATATTCATTCATAAGCTTGAGATAAGAGTTTGGAAAATGTAACTCAGATTGACTCTTTTCTAAAAGGACTAATGTTGAGTTTCAGATGCAGCAGGCCTTTTATCAAGTACTCCTTTCGTTTCTCAAAACATTCTCGTTTTTTCTAAACCAGCAATGCATTAGATGTTCTTTTTAAGATAATTACCGATAAAAAGAAAAACAATTATGAATTTTTACTTACCCATGCGTTGTTCCAGGTATCCCACTTTCATTTTGGCTTGCCCCCACGGGTGTCATGCGAACATCTAACTACGGGTGAGAACCCTTCACAACTAAACTCATATCTAATATTCATGCGTTTCAAGATATATTTTATTCAGACTAGATAGAGGAGTTCTATGGGACGCGTTGGTCTAGGAGACTTAACTTCGTTTTGGCTTGCCCCCACGGGTGTCATGCGAGCATCCAACTATGGCTAAGTGCTTGTTCCAACTTAATTCATGCCATTTTGAGGTTTTTCTTTTGAAGTAATGACAGAGGAGTTGCATTTAACATTTTTCTTATTTTGTTCCCTTTTCTTTATGATGTACACGTTGATGTGTCTTAACTCGGATTTCCTTCATCCTTAAATTTGGAGATGAGGTATACTCATCCCAAATTTGGAGACGAGCTAAATCCTCATTGCTAAAAGAGAAACAAAATTTCAAAAAGGCTTCGAGAGTCCGAAAGGAGTTTAAGACTTGAAGCTTGCACGCGTTAGAAAGTAAACTTAGTCTTTTTAGAGAAGTTCAGGCCTTGTTGATTTTCCTAACGCCTACTCTATACTTATAGATTTCATATAGTTGATATCATTGAGGTCAGGCAACGCACAAGACTTAGAAAATATCAAAAGAACAAAAATAAAGTATGCTAAGGTCAAACACAAGGAACAAAATGATAGGAATTTCTCATTCATTTTTATAGATTCACATGAAGTAAACAAACAAGTCAAGCAAATACAAAAGAATATCAATTAAATCAAAATACAAAAATAACCCAACACCCCAAAACTCTATTGTGTTGGTGCGTCATCTCTGCGTTCTTCTCCAGGGTCTTCATCCATAAAGCGCAGAGGGTTTCTAAGATGGGCAGGCAGTGGAGGCAGAGCTAACATTCCAACCAAGACCTAATTGATGTACTACGTTGTATAAACGAATTGGTCTTGCATTCTTCTTGTTTGTTGCCTTCGATAATCCCTTAGAACTCGATTTTGTTGCTCGAGACCTTTGATGGATGCGGCCAGTGGCCAAACTCTTCTAAATCAGCGCTGCGTCAAGATAGGGTTGGTTCTTCATTTCTTCCAACTGAGTCTTCAAAATTGGTTGCGTTGCTCGATCCTAACCCAGTTGGTTCAAAGATTATTGGAGGAGGCACGAAATTGGGAATTTAACTTGGTAGGGGCGAAGGAAGGGAACAAGAGATGTCCTGATCCACATGAGTTGGTTCTTGGTGCGTTGATCAGGACTCCCTTCTGGCGGGGCCAATGGCGAGTCATGGAGAGTAAGGTTAAGGATTGGTTGCGCTTCTTCACTTGGAAGTTCAAGCTCAGCTTCTCTTGCTCTGAAACTTCATCACTGTGTTCAGCAATCTGGATCGTCTTCTTTTGGGGGCGTGTTTTGATGATCGAAGCTTGGTTGCCACTTTCTTGGTAGGTAAGACAGGTTGATGCGACGAACCGCAAAGTAGACACCTTACTAACTTTATATCTATTAAGCCATCGATATATTCATGATCATCCCCTAGAGAGATGCCCCCGCGTTCACATAGTGCACAGATCAGCCATGGAAAATAGAGTTGCCTTTGTGGCTTGGTCTTAATGGCCTTGATCTGATCCCTTATTATTCTTCCAACGTCTAAAGGAATGCACTGCATGACGTAATAGGTAGCCAGGACGCATTCCTTTGACAATGTTTCATCATGCGCTGCAGGCATGATGCTCCTTTTGATCAAATAGTACCATAAATTCGCGTCTGGAGTTAAGTTCTTGGAAGCTAACATCTTTGCTCCATTTCTAGAAGTTTGCCACTTGCTTCTAGGTTTGGCTACCGTTCTTAACGCATCTTCCAATTGACTTGGCATTGGTTGCTCCAAGATGCGATTACCTTCCGCGTTCGGATTACTATCAATGTCGAACACTTCGTTGATCTTGTCGGCTGAGAAGCGCACTAATACCCCATCAACAAAGGTTGTGTTCTTCTCCATCTCAAACTCACTGTTGTAGAACATGCGGACGAGGTTGGGCCAAATACGTGTGTGCCCAATGCAGAACTAACTCCACCCAATGCGTTTATTGTTTCTGTTATGTATATTGGCAGTGGGTGGCGCTCGGGAAAGAAGCCCTTTTTATGAGTATGTCACTGAATTGATGCCTTCTTCCCGAGGTCTTCTTAGGTAACACATCGGTTACCTTGCAATTTTCTGTCGTGTGCTCTTTGGCTTCCCTTGCCAATTCTCTCAATTCATTCTCCAATTCCCTTTAGAGAGTCGCTTTCCTTCGCCCTTGCCTTGCAGGCTGATAGTCTTCCAAGTCCTTATCTAGTGCATCGTGCCTTGAGCTACTTCCATGCGTTGCATCCTTAGGGTCGGATGCGGATTGGTCATCTTCATCCTCCAATATAAACTTTTTCTTCCTTGTTACTCTCTTTGAATTTAAAGGCCCTTCATTCGCATCGGTTTGGCGTGATTGAGACGCGTCCGGGCCAATTCTCCCATCTTCTTCTTCTCTATCTTCTTCTTCTAATTCTGCCTCTAGCATCATAGCGTATCGCTCCGCTTCATCCAACTCAAGTGATGCGTTAGGTGGGTCGGAACGCATCACTTGATTTTCCTCTTGGCCTTGATTGAGAGACGCCAAAATCGCACCAAAAACTTCCTGCTTGTCCAGTCGAGCCAATTCTGCCAATTCTTCAAGGTCGCGTTCTGACGCAGGACTGTCAGTGGGGGGTATGGGTGGAGTAAATGGAGGGGTGCCCACTGGGGTATGAGGCATCCCAGGGGAGGATAGAACAACGGGTGATTGAGGTGGTTGGCTCGACGCATCTGATTCGACTGGATAAATGGTGGCTAAGGGCTGGATCAAAAGTGGAGGAGGTGGACGCACGGCTGGTGACAATGCATTGTGAAGGTAGGCTAGAAATGGATCATGCGTTGCACACACCGAGGTTATGTTAGGAAGGAATGGTGGTGGGGCAGGCTTGGTGTAGGGTTTAGAGGCGACCGTAGATGATGGACATAGCCTCGGCTTTGCAGGTGTTTTGGCCTTTGGCTTAGGGGTGGTTTTGGGTTTTGGTTGAGGGTTCTTGGTCGAAAGGGTTGCTTTGGTGGTTTTAGAGGGGAGTTTTGTGGGTGTTGTGGTGGGCTTCAACGGCCTTTGGGAGGAGGAGGTTGCTCCGCCGTGCATGGGTTTGGATTGGACAAGGGTTTTGGAGGTTTTTCTAGGGCTCGGAGGAGGTGAAATAGAAACAGAGGACGAGGAATAGGAACTTACCAATGAGTCGTTCCCGAAGCTCACGGTCTAGTTCTGACTGTTTGAGGTAGACGACATTGTAGCCGGAGAAGCTTGTGCAAATCGGAAGGGAGGGAGACAGAGAGGCTAGGTTTTTTTTTTCTTTTTTGTTTCAGAGAACTCGAGAGTAAAATGAGTAAGAAGAAGAAAATGAATCGGTCGATCGTTTTATAAGCTGAGAAAGGGTTTGGGCTGACGTTAGGCGGCACCTGACATCCGTAATAAATGTGAAGCTGAAGGGACGTCTTGGGTTTCTAAGCACTCACGTCCCTTCAACTGGGCCATGCGTTAGACTTGAGTCTAACGCGTTCGTTATTCCCAACTCGATTATACACAACTTTTAAAAAGAAAACAAGTAAAATTTCTAATTTATGAAGGCAGAAACAAAGAATAATCAATCTTGAAAACATAGGCAGACAAACAAACCAATAAACTCAAACGCATTATAAAATACAAAAGCAAAAAGACAAAGATAGAGAAAGCGTCCCTGGATTATATGGCGATGCAAATGCAGGGATGCTTCGACATGGGCCTCAGCTGGCTTCGCATAATGCGAGAGATGACTTTTGGCATTCCAGTACATCTTCAAAGTAAAGCTTCACTCTTTGGCCATTTACTTTGAATGCATTAGTGCCATCTTCTCGTGTTAATTCCACCGCTCCATATGAAAAGATTGTCTTAATGATAAAGGTTCTTGACCACCTAGATTTTAACTTTCCTGGAAACAAACGCAAACGTGAATTGAACAATAGAACTTTTTGGCCAACAATAAGTTGTTTCTTACTGATGTGTTGGTCATGCCAACGCTTTGTCTTCTCTTTGTATAGCTTGTTGTTCTCGTACGCGTTCAATCGCCACTCCTCGAGCTCATTGAGCTAAAATTTGCATTGAGCGCCCGTGGCATCCAAGTTCATGTTTAGCTTCTTAACTGCCCAAAACGCCTTGTGCTCCAACTCTAAAGGTAAGTGACAAGCTTTTCCAAATACAAGAGAGTATGGAGACATACCTATAGGGGTTTTGTAAGCAGTCCTGTAGGCCCAGAGAGCTTCATCCAGCCTCTGTGCCCAATCCTTCCGCGTTGCATTGACGACATTCTCCAGGATAGATTTGATTTCTCAATTGGATACTTCTATTTGACTATTTGTTTGTGGGTGGTAGGCAGTAGCGATCTTGTGCCTAACATTATATTTTACAAGTAATTTAGAAATGATGCGATTAATGAAGTGCGTACCTTCGTTGCTTATCAGGGCTCTTGCCGTTCCAAATCGCGTGAAAATGTTTCTGGTAAGAAACTTGGAAATAGTGGACGCATCATTCCTAGAACAGGCTACTGCTTCTACCCATTTTGACATATAGTCTACAGTAGGATATACTGTTGGCCGCAGGACAAGGGAAAAAGTCCCATAAAATCAATACCCCAAACATCAAACAGCTCAACTTCGAGAATATTGTTCAAGGGCATTGTGTCCCTTGAAGAAATATTTCCGGTGCGTTGGCAGGGGTCACAATTACAAACAAACTCCCCCCCGTCTTTGAAAAGGGTGGGCCAGAAGTATCCGCTTTGAAGAATCTTCGCAGCGGTTCTCTGCCCTCCGAAATGTCCTCCGTAAGGAGAGTCATGACACTTAGGTAAGATGCGTTGTGTCTCCTCCTCTAGAACGCATCGACACATTATGGAGTCAGGGCCTTGCTTATAGAGGAACGATTCATCCCAAAAATAAAATTTGTTGTCATGCACTAACCGTTTCTTTTGCTAAGAGTTGAAGTTCCCAGGGAATTGCTTGGTGGTTAAATAATTAACTATGTTCGTATACCAAGGTTCCCTGCCTTCAACTCTGAACAGGCTTTCATCAGAAAATTCGTCCTTGATTTCACTTTCTTGATCTTGCATTTCTTGATTTTCTAGCCTGGACGGGTGGTCAGCCACCTGATTCTCTATTCTCTTTTTGTCCTGGATATCAATATCAAACTCCTGTAGCAGCAGCACTCATCTTATCAATCTTGGCTTCGTGTCCTTTTTGCTCATCAGGAACTTTATGGCTGAGTGATCGGAGTATATGGTGGCTGATGCACCAACTAAGTAAGATATAAACTTTTCAATACCAAACACTATAGCCAACATTTCTTTTTCAGTGGTGGTGCAGTGTTCCTGAGAGTCATTTAGTGTTTTGGATGTGTAAGAGATGGAAACCTTCTTCTGCCCTAACATTGTTCCTACTGCCACATCACTTGCGTCGCACATAAGAATAAAGTGTTGCGTCCAGTCCGGTGCTATTAGTATTAGGGCTATCGTCAACGCATACTTCAAGGTTTCAAACACGTCAGTGCAGTTTTCATTAAAATCATAGGATCGGTTTGCCTCTAGTAATGCGCTCAGAGGTCGCGCAATCTGAGAAAATCCTCTAACGAACCGTCTATAGAAGCTAGCATGCCCTAGAAAACTTCGTAAAGTTTTAACATTTGATGGTGGTGGAAGTTTTGCTATGACATCTATTTTGGCTTCATCTACTTCCAGGCCAGCCTTAGATACTTTGTGGCCCAAGACAATTTCTTCAGTAACCATGAAGTGACATTTCTCCCAATTCAGCACCAAATTTGTTTCCTCGCATCGAGCGAGGACGGCCTCCAAATTATCTAGGCATGACTGGAATGAATCTCCAAAGACTGAAAAATTGTCCATGAAGACTTCAACGGTCTTTTCTAGGAAGTCAGAGAAGATAGCCATCATACATCTTTGAAATGTCCCAGGTGCGTTACACAGCCCAAAGGGCATGCGTCTAAATGCAAATGTTCCAAAGGGATAGGTAAATGTTGTCTTCTCCTGATCTTCCGGATCCATCAAAATCTGGTTATAACCAGGGTATCCATCAAGAAAGCAATAAAAATTTTTGCCCGCAAGTCTATCAAGCATTTGATTGATGAAAGAAAGGGGAAAGTGGTCTTTCTTAGTTGCTGCGTTGAGCTTCCTGTAATCCATACAAATGCGCCAGCCCGTGACAGTCCTCAAGGGTATGAGCTCATTATTGTTGTTGACTGTCACAGTCGTTCCTCCTTTCTTGGGAACGCATTGGACTGGGCTTACTCAATTACTGTCGAAAATAAGATAAATAAATCCCGCGTTCAACCATTTTAAAATTTCTTTCTTGACCAGTTCTTTCATTATAGGATTCAGCCTTCTTTGAGGCTCGATTGACCTCGACTTCTCTTCTTCTAGCCTAATCTTATGCATGCAATAAGATAGACTGATGCCAAGGATATTCACAAGAGTCCAACCTATCGCACGTTTATGCTTTTTCAGCATCTGCAAGAGAGATTGCTCGTTAGGATCTGTAAGAATTGCGGAAATGATCACAGGTAAAGTGTTGTTGGTTCCAAGGAATGCATATTTCAGGTGTCCAGGTAATTGTTTCAACTCGAGTTCTGATGGTTTCTCAAGTGATGGACGCGTTGGTTTTTTCCGCCGCTCACTCAGACTTGACGACTCTGATTCTTTCAGGTTCTCCAACGCGAGGACCTCACATACATGGGTCTCCTCTTCAGGCAACTCAATACTGTTTAGTTGACAATCTTCATTATCTGGGAACTTTAATGCATTGAGCACATTAAACTTCACCTTTTGATTATCTACGCGCATATCAATTCGCCTTTATGCACGTCAATTAAAACTTTCCCAGTAGCTAGGAAGGGGCGTCCAAGAATAACTGGTACCTCCCTATCCGCTTCATAGTCCAAGATAATAAAGTCTGTTGGGAATATGAAATTGTCAACCTTTACCAGAACGTCTTCAATCTTTTCTTCTGGGTACTTAATTGTTCTATCAGCAATCTGAAGAGTAATAGAAGTGGGTTATGCTTCGTCAATTCCCAGTTTCTTAAAAATTGAGAGTGGCATGAGATTAATGTTGGCTCCGAAATCGCACAATGCATGACCTACATCCAATCCTTTTATCAAGCAAGAACTGTGAAGCTCCCAGGGTCCTTCTGCTTTTTTGGTAGACTGTTGCTTACTAACGCGTTGCACTCTTGCGTTAGCACAATTACTTCCTTCTCACTGACTCTTCTTTTCTTTGTCAATATGTCCTTAAAAAATTTGACATATGTTGGCATCTGCTCCAAGGCCTCTATAAGTGGAATGTTGATATGCAACTACCTTAAGAGCTCAAGAAAGCGCTTGAATTGTTGTTCATCATTCTTCTTCATCAGACGCCTAGGGAATGGTGCGTTCAGTGGCAGCTAAGGCTTTCCCGCGTTGGACGTACTGGGTTCTGAATGGCTTGTAGTCTCAAACGTTCTTTCTTCTTGATCCATTGAACGTGTAATGCGTTCATTCGAAGGACTGTTGTTTCTTGGATTCATTTTTCTTTCTTTAAGAGCTTTTCCACTTCGCAACGTCACCACGTGACATTGCTCCTTCCCATTGTTGTTCCCAAGTGTTTCAGTATTGCTAGGTAGAACTTCAGGCTGCCTGCTTTTCAACTCGCTCGCTATCTACCCTACCTAGATTTCCAGGTTTCTGATAGACGACGCCTGGCTTTTCAGTAACGCGTCATTCTGGGCTATGTATTCCTTCAATAGGTTCTAAAGCAGAGATCCTGAGCTCAACGCCTGTCCTCTTTTATTAAAGGGTTATTGATGTGGCTGATGCGTTTGTTGAAATGCAGACGGCGGTCCATTCCTTTGTTGTTGGTTCGCCTCTAGATGGTGCTCCTGATGATTTCCTCCTGTCCAAGAAAAATTTGGATGGTTTCTCCATCCAGGATTATATGTATTGGAAAATGGGTTGTTTTTAATGAAACATACTGACTGAGGATTTTGTGGGCAATTCGCATAGGAGTGAGGATCTCCACAGCCCACACAACTAACCATGGGCTATCCAAACACCTCTACCTGATTCACTTTCTACTGATTTGATACGTTTCCCAGCGTTATGTTCTGCAAAAGCTTAGTCATCATAGCCACTTGAGCAGAAGTGTGGCTATTGTATTGCCATCGATAGAATTAACGTTCTGAAATCTTTTCTTCCTGTCAGTTCTTCCATCATACGTATCGTCCACCCATTCCATGTTGTGTTTAGCAATGCGGTCTAATATCTCTTTAGCCTTAGTGTAAGATTTGTCCATAAGTCCACCAGCTGCTGCTGCATCTGCTGCCATCTGTGATGCTCTATTTAATCCTCCATAAAACGTCTCCATTTGGATACTTAGTGGTAGTCCATGGTTCGGGCAATTTTTTACCAAGCCCTTAAAACGCTCCCATGCAGCACTTAAGGTCTCAGCTTCTTCTTGTTCAAAGTTCATAATCTCTCGATGCCTCCTCGCGTTGGTGGTAGGTGGGAAGTATTTTTGCATAAATTTTTCCACCAACTTCTCCCAGGTGGTGATTTCACCAGGCTCCAATGAGCTCACCCATGTTTTGCGTCATCACGCAAAGAATAGGGAAACAAGGATAGCTTGATCGCCTCTGGGGTGATTCCAGGAATCACAAATGAATTACACATTTCCAGGAAACGCTTCATGTGGGCATGAGGATCTTCACCACGACCACCCCCAAATTGTTCAGTAGTCTGGAGTATTTGAAGCATTACAGATTTCATCTCAAACCTGGTCCTGTCTGGCATTGGGTAGATGATTCCTGGAGAGAAATCATACAGTATAGGGGACGCGTATTCTCTCATAGGACGCATGCTGCTATTTGCCATCAGGATTGGATTCTGTGTAGCATGAGCTAGTTGCTGAGCTAATTGTTGATTTGCCTGTTCTTCGCCATTGCTCGTTACCTGTTCTGTTGTCTGAGAAATTACTGCCTCAACCTTCGACGACGGTTAGATCGGTTCCTACGCCAGAAGGTCCTTTCAATCTCGGGGTCGTATATGAGTTCAGGAGTGCTCTCCCTGCTCATAAACGTTCATAGGCTTAGGCTTAGCTTGTAATACTCCCTCGACCGAAGTGTTCCTACAAAAGATACAAACGAAATTTCTAGTTAGTTTTGTTTCTGAATCCCCGACAGCGGCGCCAAAAAATTGTTCGTTGCTATCGTGATTCGAGCAGGGAGTGTATTGTGTAAAACAGATTAAAAATAAATAAATTCTAAGTATAAATGGTGCGTTGATATTGTGATGTGTTTAAGTAGTTGAAACGCATTGATGCGTTAGAGATATGCAATCAGAACGCATGACACTCCTATTAATGACATTCAAGTTTTCCTAAACTAGACCCAAGTATAAATCTAATTTAAGTTCTTGGCAAGTCCAGGGTCGAACTCAGGGATTCAGTTAAAAAAACGCAGACCTTGCATTGTATCTATTGTAGGAGTTTTCCTAAATATATGAAGAAAAATGTGTTATTTACACTAAAGTGTTATGCCTGTGCAAGAAGATAGAAAAGAGTTGAGTGGTAAGTGATGGATCATGCGAAAATGGAGTTTAATGTAAGTGGATGTGTCGGTCTAAGATGAGTGTACACAAACCAGAATGTGATGTGGATGAGATGGGATGATTTGCTTATCTTTTGTTCATGCGTTAGACTTTACTCAACATTTCTTAATGCGAATAACATACAAAGCCTTTCTCTAGGATGCATGCGTCTAACACATAATGTAATAAACACCAGTAAGTGATCTCTAACTGTACTAGGCGTCCTACTTGATGCAGCTTAGTTATTCTCTTGAACAGTCGAAGTTAAAGATGCTTTTACCAAGTGATCAAGTCGACTTAAGCGTTTGAAATGAAGTTTTGCATAAAGTATGAATGCATTCAACATAAACAAGAAATAAACAATGGAAAAAATGTGATGGATCAAATATATGAATTTTATAAAGAAGCAAATTGTATTTACAAAAGAAATATTCAATCAAGTGAAATGAAAGCGATAAATGAGATGAAGGAAACTGAGTCAAGCCGCAGAGTACAATCTCTTATATCTCTTTGGCTCAATTCTGTTGTGTACAATCACTTGTATAGGAAGAGGACGAAGTGTCTTTCCCAAGCTTGGCTTCCTCCACTCCCTGACCGGCGGTGGTGGTGGTTCTCAACTCTTCTGATCGTCTTGGCACCATAGTACAGCTTAAACTACGACTATACTAATTACAGAGAGTAAGGATCTTGATAATTTCTGAACTGAATAATTTTCTCACTAACTACGAACTCTGGAGGGACTTCATCTATTTATAGGTATTGGTCATTTCCACCTGGTGAATGGGCAGCATTAAAGTCCATATCCTGGTCCGCATTAAAGTCCATGCCCTAGTCAGCCGCCTGACTCTCGGAAGCTTTTCAGATGTCGTCTGCTGCTTGGAAGCTTTTCAGACACCACCTGCTGCAGGTGCCCATACTTGCAAGTGGTGATGTGACACAATCAGCCTGGATCAATGAATCTTCTCTGCGTTGAATTCCCTCCGCCGCATGGCCCATGCATTAGAGCTTTCCCTGCGGCACTTCTCTAATGCGTTAGCATTCATCTTCATGTTGAAATCCTGCAGTACAATGCGTTAGCGCCGTGTTATTTAGTAATAAAACTTCTTTTGCATGAGTTTGCTAATGTTTGAATAATTCCATGCGTTTCTACAAAAAATGAGGAAAATTTATCATTAAAAACCTTAGTTGTTCCAACTTAAGAGAAAAAATAACTTGTATTTCTTCAAGTTATCAGGCGTCCTATGTAATGAATTTGCACAAGATCGGACTAAGAAATAACTCACTCTTACTTTATAACGTTGTTTACTGTTTAAGATTGACTATTTCAAAACGATGACCTAGGTAACTTGATTTAATCCTGAGCTAACTATAAACTTCTGTTTATTTGGGATTATCTTTAGATTTGCATACGTGTGGGTTGGCTCAACAGCACTAACTCAATAAGCCTCTCATTTCAGGGGTAAGATCGGGTAGATAGCTGGGGACATAGGGTGCAAGATGGAATTCACTCCTACTCGCTTTCAGGGGTAGTAGAGATGTTGTTCCCTTAAGTGCTGACTTGGATCTTGAACAAGAGGCCCACCCTCTCATTGGCTCGAGAGGGACTCAGTTTGATGATCGGATCACAAACCAATTGTTCATTAGAGGATTAGTGGGACTTAAGGAACAAGAGGTAATCTCGAGGGTAAAACAGCCATTTGGCCCAGCTATTATTACAAATAACCTGTGAAGGGTCAACTTACTAATCATGGTTATATCGAGCAGACACATATATCTACAGTAAGGGGAGTGCAATTACGGGCTTTAGTGAAGTGACCCGATAGTTAACGAATAGGGGTTAATTTGGTGTAAAGAGTTTAGCCAATTAATCTTGGATCGTTAGAGCCGATGATTTGTAGGTTCATTAGGTCCTCTTACTAGCTCAAAAATGGATAAGCCTTAGAATAGTGTGATAAATTAATTTGAATCGTTCAAATACAAATTAAGGGAATTAGTAATTATATGCGATATAATTACACGTTTAATTTTGGAATTAAACAAAATTGGAGAATCGATTAATATTTAAATGTGATTTAAATATTAAATTCGTGAATAGGGATTCATGATAGTGGAATTGGTGATTGATTAATTTAATATTTGATATTAAATTAATTAGAATTAATTAAATTATTTAATTAATTATTAATTAATTTTATTAGAAAACTAATTATTGAATTTATTTTTGTAAATTAATAAAAATCGATTTTAATTAAAGAATTAAAATTGAAAATTTAATTTTTAATTTTAATTTTGGAAAAAAATCAAAATTGAAATAAAAAATTGAAAAATTAGGAAAGTGAAGAAAAATAAGAAAATCTCAAAGTGGGATTTTCCCACTTCTTCAACCTAGTACCTCATTCATGGTTCCACTAATTTTACAACTAAAATTCTCAAGCTTGAGCTGGAATTCATGCAGAAGGTTTGTTGCTTGAAAGTCATGGAATATAAACTTCAGTTTTGAAGTGGAAATTGGGGGATGCATTTGAAGGGAACTTTGTTGAAAATCTGTTTGAAAGAAATGTTCTTCACACTGCTGAAAAACCAGTTCTTCACCTCTATTTCCCCTAATTCAAGCTTGTTTTGAGTCCCACAACTCAGTCTAAGGCTGTAAAAGAATAGTAGGGAAGATCTTGTGGTGGTTCACAACTAAAAGAAAGGGAGATTGCAGCTGAAGATCATGAATCAAGAGGTACTTCAAAGGTTGGTGTTGAAACTCTCTTTTTAGTTTATGCATGTTGAATTTGAAACCAAAATTAATGAATTAGAATTCTTAATGACCTTGTTTTCTTCCACTACTTGTTTCTGTATTCCAACAAAGTCTTAGGGAGTCGGGGCGTTACACTAGTATCAGAGCCCATGTTTTGGATTTTGTAGACTGACTTACTATGTAAGTCCAGATTGTCCCTATGGCCCAGTAATGGATTCCTCGTCATCGCCAGGTATGTTTTACAAGTAAAAGTTTCCAGTATGTTATGCATGAGAATAGTTTGGCATGGTGCTTTATTAAACATGTCTTTATGAGAAGAACTTTAGTAAAAAAGCTAACTTTGAGTGCATGACAGGACATGGCATTGAAGTACAAAGTAAAGAGAAAGGTGCGAGGAGGGACTCAGGATCCCCAATATCCAGTCCCACCTATTAGAGATTCATCCACGTCTGGGGTTCAGGACCTCCAAGTATAGGATCCACAAGACCAATACCCTTCCGTGTTAGGAGTGCAAAAGGATGGAGCCGGTAGAAGTCAGAATGTTCTGGTAGCTCCTAATCTACCTGGGGCTCAAATTGATGAGGAGGCAACAACAACACGAATTGGGGAAGTTGTTACATCATCCTTGATGGAGAGAAGATACAAATTTTCACCGAATATAAGAGTTTAAAATATTTCTTTACTCGGAAGGAGTTAAAATAAGACAACATAAGTGGTTAGAGTTGGTGAAAGATTATGATTGTGAAATTATGTACCATCTAGGAAAGAAAATGTAGTGGCGTATGCTTTAAGTAGGAAGGTAGCTCATTCAGCAGCCCTTATTACCAGACAGACTCATTTATGCAAGAACCTTGAACGGGTTGAGATTGCAGTAGTAGTGGGGAAAGTCACTGCACAGTTGGCGCAATTGTCGATGCAACTAAGTTTGAGACAAATAATTATTGATGCTCAACAGAGTGATCCTTATCTGGTTGAAAAAGTTCGCAAGGTGGAGTCAGGGCAGGGTGGTGAGTTCTCTATATCAGCAGATAATTGTCTTCACTATCAAGGACGTTTATGCATACATGCAGACTGTGACCTTAAGAACGATTTATTGTTGGAAGCTTATAGTTCCCCATTTTCGATACATCCTGGCAGTACCAAGATGTATCAGGATTTGAAGCATTGTTACTAGTGGAATGACATGAAAAGAGAGATAGTAGAGTTTGTCAGTAAGTGCTTAGTATGTCAGAAAGTGAAAGTCCCGAGGCAGAAGCCAGCAGGCTTGTTGTAGCCCTTAAGCATACCAGAGTGGAAATGGGAGCATGTGTCTATGGACTTCATCGTGAGGTTACCCCGAACAGCAAAGGGCTTTACTGTGATTTGGGTTGTAATAGACAGGCTTACTAAGGTAGCACACATTATTCCAGTGAAGTCTACTTTTTCAGTGAGTAAGTGGGTGCAGATATATATGAAAGAGGTGGTGAGGTTGCATGGAGTATCTGTATCCATTGTAACATACAGAGACCCTCATTTTACATCTAACTGTTGAAAGAGTCTTCAAACAGCGTTGGGTACTCGATTAGATTTTAGTGCAGCTTTTCACCCACAAACTGATGGTCAGACGGAACATTTGAACCAAACCTTGGAGGATATGTTGCGTGCTTGTGCGTTAGAGTTTTCAAAGAGTTGAGACTCTCATCTACATTTGATGGAGTTTGCATATAATAACTGCTATCAGGCTACCATTGGCACATCACTATTTAAGACCCTATATGGAAGGAATTGTAGGTCTCCTATATGTTGGGATGAGGTTGGTGAAAAGAAGTTGCTAGGACCTGAGCTGGTACAAACCACGAATAAAGTAATACAGAAGATTAGAGCATGCATGCAAAAAACTTAGAGCAGGCAGAAAAGCTACACTGATGTTAGGTGTAAAGATCTAAAGTTTGAAATTGGTGACAACGTGTTCTTAAAAGTGGCACCTATAAAAGGTGTTTTGAGGTTTGGAAGAAAATGGAAACTAAGTCCACGATTTATTGGTCCTTTCAAGATCTTGGAGCAAATTGGCCCTGTAGCATATCGATTGGCGTTACCACCATCTCTCACTTCAGTTCACAATGTTTTTCGTGTCTCGATGTTGAGTGTGTATGTGACAAATCCGTCCCATGTGGTAGACTTTGAACCATTACAATTGAATGAGAACTTAAGTTATGAGGAGAAACCTGTTCGAATTCTCGCCAAGGTGGTGAAGACTTTACTCAACAAGGAAATAGTACTTGTGAAAATTCTGTGGCAAAATCACCAGTTCGAGGAGGCTATTTGGGAGCGAGAGGATGAGATGAAAGCCCAGTACCTGAAGCTTTTTCAGGAATAAACTTTCGAGGACGAAAGTTTCTTAAGGAGGGGAGAATGTAACATCCCAAAATTTTCAAGTAATTTGCATTAAATAATCTTGAAATATTTGGGTGTTATTTTGATAAATTGGAGCTAAAAAATTAATTTGGAGTAAACAAAGCGTTTGAGACATTATTCAAGTTTTTGTTGGAGGTTGGTTTCTTGGATTAATTTTAGAATTTCAATTCAAGGTGAGTAATCTTACTATTGGAACCATTTTTGTGCCAGACGATAAATTTAAGAATAATTCTGAGGATCTGAGACTGTCTGCATCTAGATGCATGAGGATATATAAGTTGAACTTGATTATGTTTGAAGCATATTATGAGTGCAAGCATGAATTAAATTATTTTGTTTATATGATTTACTAGATGAACATTGAGCATAATGGTATGTATTTGCATGTTTATGGGATTATGTTTTATGATGAATATTATGTTTATGATAGTGATAGTTACCCCTACCCATAATTAGATACCCACTAGAGGTGGTGATCTCCTTTGGGATTTCACCAAAGGTTTGTATTTCTTTTGGAATTCACCAGAGGTGGTGATCTCCTTTGGAATTTCATCAAAGGTTTTTGTTTTCCACGGGATTCACTAGAGATGGTGATCTCTTTCCGAATTTCACCAGAGGTTTTTGTTTCCTTCGAGATTCACCAGAGGTGGTGATCTCCTTCGGAACTTCACCAGAGGTTTATATTTCCTTTGGGATTTATCAGAGGTTTGTAGGTACACCTAATCTACGGTATAGTGGGTTCAATTATGCACTAGTTAGTCATCCCGTTTAAAGTAGAGGTTTATGCACGTCCCACTAGAGAGTGGCATCTAGAGGACATAGATGCTTAGCCTGATCCCGATAGTGGGGTTATTTACTGAGTATTTTATACTCATTCTTTCTCATGTTTATTTTTCAGGTAAGGGTAAGAGCATACCGGCGAATGACAAGCAAAATCCGTGATCGAGCCACTATGACTAGTCATATGCTTCCACTCATGTTTTCAGGATTTTATGTTTTAAAATTTCTAGTCTTGATGTTTGAACTTGAAATTCTGGTATTTGTGCTTTTGAACTTTTCGTGAAAAATTTCTAGTTTTGTTTTATGGTTTTAAGGGTACCTTATTAAATAAATGTTAGTTACTTACTTCTAATAAAGTTATTTAATTCATAGTAATTGGTTTTTACCAAATCATGAAAATGTGTTAATTTGAAATGTATGCATGCGTGTGGTAACGACCTAGTATAAGTCCTAAAGAATCGGGTCGTTACAGGTCGAGTGTTCAACAATCGACCAATTTAAGAATATATATCTCCAAAACTATAATACTTTTATAAATACGATCAAAACTACAATATTTCCATAAATATTTTCTAAACCAACAATATCTATCCAATTTTTCTATTTTTGGCACTTCTTTGGTGTTTATGGTTCAATTTGGTATTTGATTTTATACCTAATGTAAACCGTTCAACATGGTTTGATTATGTCCTCAAATCCAAATCCAAACTGAATTGATAGTAAAATCTAAATTTTCATTTAGGTTTGGTTGCTAGTGTTCACCCTACAACACTAACGGGATAGGAAATAGGGGAGAGAGTAGGAAAAAAACTCTTTAGGCATTACTTCGTGTCTCTACCATGTTTGCTTATTATTTTAATTTTTTTTTTTTTATTGTATTGTTACTTTCTTTTATAAGTATTGTGTTGTTATTATTACTAATAATGTAATATATATACCATTTAAATTTCAAGTTTTATTGTTTTATGACTAAGATAATAAATATGTTTTTTGGAATATGTTTAAATCATAAACATTTAAATTATATTTATAGGTAATTTTATAGTATTAATTTAATTGTATTAGGAGCTTTAAGCAATCTCTCTTTAAATTTAAAATTTTCATGTAAAATTAATCATTTAAATTATTTTAAGCTAAAAGTAAATCAAAATATTATTTTCTAGTTAAAGCAAATTTTTAGTTAACCAACAATGATAATTCATTGTGAGAAATTTTGTAGGAATGGACAAAGAACATTGTATTATATTGGTTTAATTATAAATTAAATATCTAATTTTTGAAGAACTTTCAATATTACAAATTTAGTTAAGTTGATATTTTACACTTCAAGAATTTATTAAATATAAAATTCAAAGTTTTTAAATTTACCAATTCATTCCATATAAAATGGAAAGATTTTGATAAATTCTTTTTATCTCTACTACATTAACTATTTTTCTTTTTAAAAAAATAAATTTATTGAATTAAAATATATTTATCAAAACACCCTGGCCCTGCAATCATATTGATTCAAAGAATCAAAGGCGAGAGTTTTATTGAATACTTGCCTTATCGTCATTCTTGTTGAGCATCCCAAGATCCTTATCATCGGACTCCACTTTTTCTAGAAGATAACCTCATCGGGCTTCGCACAACACACCACTGGGACCATTGATTATCAACTTCATCACGTCAAATAATTCGACAATCTAAACAATTTAGATTATTCGATACAAAATCTAAATTTTTTACATTTTTATTAGATTTGAAATTTTTTACATTTTTATTAGATTTGAGTAAGTTGTAGGTTGATTAAAAAAAATCTAAATTATATATATATGTGTGTGAGAAATTTTAATATTCTTCTTTTAAAATTATTAGGTTATTTGTGTTGTTTAAAGTTTGTAATAAATATCAAATATTTGATATTTAATATTTGAATTTTATGATATTTAATAAGGCGTCGTTTGGTAATTATTTTTTTTTATTTTTGTTTTTGAAAATTAAGTCTGTGAACATTACTTCCAGATTTCTTCATTTTTTATCTACTTTTTCACCATTGGTTTAAAAAATCAAACCAAATTTTGAGAATTAAAAAAATAATTTTAAAAAATTAGTATTGTTCTTGAAATTTGGCCAAGAATTCAAACATTCTACATGCAAATCATTATAAGAAATGTGAATGAAATAGACTTAATTTAAAAAAAAACGAAAAAACAAAAAAAAAACGAATAGTGTGTTTGGAACAAAAATTATTCTAAGACTATAAATACTATTTTGTATTTTTCAATTAGCCACCGTCAGCACTACTTCAAAACACTCAGCTACTATATTTATTATTTTACATTCATTGTCTTTTTTTATTTTTTACTACAATGTTTACTATTTCCTTCTTAAACTAAAAGTACTTTGCACCTCAAATACTCGAAAAAAATGACTTTTTATAATTGCAAAGTTCCACTATCCTCATTAACACTTTCAAATTAATTTAAATATTTTCTCGAACAATTTTACTGTTAATGCATGTGATTTGTAACGGTAATAACATACGTGTCTTTTAAAAACTCAATGTAAAATTTGATAAATAGCATTACACTATTTGAAACACTTAGCCTGAGTGATTGGCCAAAGTGAGTATATATTAGTAGTTTGTCACGTACTCTTCCATCGAGGTGAAAAGTTAAATCGCTATATTCCATTTGTTATGCTAAAAAAAGTTTAGTTATAATTATTATTTATTTTAATACGAGAACTGAGGATTTCAACATTCTAATTAAGAAAAGTATATATTTTATATCAGTTAAATTATATTCACTTTAATGATTTGTGATGATAAATAATTTATCAATCATTTCTAAAATCATGTCTGACACTATATTTTCAAGTCAATAATCACATCAATTTTTTATACTCTCAAAATATTTAAAGGAAAAATCATTTTTAATAAACATTTATTTAGAAAACACGGGTATAATCAAAACTTTGGAACATTTTGGATAATTTAGCCAAAGTAAATAAGGTAAATTGTAAAAAATATCCTTTAAGTATAGTAGTAGTTACAATTATATATTCAAACTTTCAATTGTAAAAAAATTAGACTCTAAAACTTCTACAAATGTTAGAATTGGACCCCTAAATAATAAAGATTGAGCTCTCAAACTTATATAATGGTTAGAATCTCTACAATTAAGCAAGTTTGAGTGTCCATTTTTAACACTTAAATAAATTTGAAGTTTAATTGTTACAATGGAATGTTTGAAGGTACATTTGTAAATTACCACCGTATTTTAGGTGATTTTTGTAATTTGTACAAGATGTTTTTGGAAAAAAGTTCATCCTTGTTCGAAGAGGCTGGTATTAAGGAGGCTAATTTTACAATTTATGTCGGCAAAATCGTTGACTTGGCCCAACCCAAACATAAACCCTAGTACGCAATCGCCTCATTCTCTTGATATCGCATATTAAGCGTTTTTCACTTACCACCTCCTCTCATTCCTCCTCTTCCGTATGTTGTTTCGCTACTCTCATTGATATATATTGATTTGGATAATTTGATTATCCTCATAATTTTAAGTCGGTAATCCTTTTCCTAAAAAAATTGGGTTATTTAGATTTTGGGGGTGATTTTTAATTTAATTAGGGAAAAGGGGTGGTTTGAAGTTATTTAGGGGAAATGGGTTTTTTTTTTTGGTCTCCATCTGGAGACGCATTCGTCATTATTCTATTATTTTTTTTCCCACTGAATGTGTCTCTTGAAGAGACACAATCATTAAAAAAACAAAAGAAAATGCGTCTTTTCAAGAGATGCATTCTTAAAAATAATAATAATAAAATAAAATAGTCTGAAACTCAACTCTTTCATTAATAAAATAATAAAATATTTTTACTTTTATTTTTTTCATTCTTTTAACAACCCGAAACCCAACTCTTTCATTACTTATGTTTTTTTTTACAGTTAATAATATTCCATTTGTTTAATTCTAAATCATTGTTATCTAAAATCAACTATCTCACTAATCTCGTTTTTTATTTTGATAGTAATATTATTAGTTTTTTAACAATATAAACAATAATGTTATTTTGAGATTAAGAAATTTCTATGATTGATTTGATATACTCAATATTAATTTTTAATTTCAAATTATTGTTTTTGTTTAAAGTTGTTAGAAACTTATGCAAAAATATAGATATTGACTTTGGACTATTGTAAATAATATTCAAGGTTCTTTAGGATGTGTTGTAGATTGCAAGTGCATTTTCGTGATTGAATTTCATTAATAAATTTAATTATATGTACAATGTTCTTTATTCACGACTGGAAGAAAATCCTTTATTATGCCTAAATCAATCATGTTGAGTCACATAGTGTCCACGATCGCCACGCCCTCTTACACTAGATGGTTGACTTTCCTCTATAAAGTGTATACCTTCACTACGTTGTCGATATATCACATGTTGGTCATGGACATTTGGATGGACATGTGAAGTTTGTCCTTCTTCCATACTTAGTGTACTGAGGGTTGTTGGAAAAATTCAAATGTTGAGGGAGAGGACATCATGAAAGTATGTGTAAAATGATCGAGTGGCATTGTTGGATATTCATTCTGAACATTAGGTCGAATAGGAACATCCTTATGTCTTGTTGGATCACCTTGTGCTTCCATTTGAACATCACCAACGAAATATCGCATTCGATATATAGAGGTGAGTCTACGCAAGTCTCTTTAAGTAGATAATGGCAAATTTGGAAGCTCAACTTGAAAAAGAATTGAATAACAAGTTATTGACTTTAAAATTTATTTGGTGTGCAATGAAAAAATAAAATCAAACAATCCTAGTAAACAATAAACTCATACCAACAAGTGATAGGATGCTCTTGCTTTAGTTATGTACCGCCTGCTCACAGTGGAATACCATTCAATATATCCAAAATCAGTACATACACCGTTGTTAAGAGGAGGTCTATTAACAACCAAACTCTGACGATTTTCCCAGATTGAAATTTGAGGAGCCAAATATGCAATCTAGTCTTGTTCATGCCTGCCCCTTAAATCGTGTGAATGAGGTCGGGCGTCTGTGTTGCAAGGTTGAAGAATTTGTTGCAACATCCCAAATTGACGCATCACACAATCTGGGTGATGCCACTCCACAACGAAGAAGCATATGAGTAGAGATCTGGATGTCCATATCTCACTACCATCGAGACAGTATAGCGGCAATAGTTGGATAAGATGATTATATGGCTCCCAAATAATTTGCATGCATATGTGTCAAAATATGAATGAACCAGAAGATTGAAACATTATGAATATATGTTATATGAATGAATAAAATATTACCTGGTTAGGCATATGTGTATCTAGTATGTGCCTATACTATACTAGAACATGCGTTGGTGCTCTAATTAAAGAATAGTTGTCATTCCATCTACAACAATTCCAAGTTGAATTTTAGCTATTAGTATTTCATAATGAACACAACAATAATGAGGTAAATATGCTTACCTTACTGCAAATGGTCTACCACCTAAGTTGTTCTTGTATCGATGGAGTCATCGAGGTGCTAGAAGAGGAAATTGATCTCATGCCCAAATCTGCAGCAATAGAAGTGGGCCTGCAATGTCTTTTCCATCTATAACTGTACCCTTGCATAGTTGCCTATACAACCATGCAAGACATCCAACGCCCCAACTGTAAGTCCCGGCAACATCAAAATCTACCAAGAGAGGAAGATACATCAGATGTACTTTGCTGTTGGATTTTTCGGGAAATACCAATCCTCCAATCAACATGAGAATATATGCTCAAGCATATCATTGCAGGCCCTCTTCATCTGCATTATCTGGTGGATGGGCGAAGTTGTTAAATTGATCAGCTAACCATGGCAAACTTAGACAACCTCCCTTAAGAATGGCGTCATTCGTGGTTACGCCTAAAAGAAGGGCACAAAGTTGTTCCTAGTCATAATTTAGTGACCCAATCAATGGTCTTCCATTAATCGGGAGTCCAAATTGGATAGCTGCATCTTGAAGTGTAATTGTACACTCTCCATGCAACACGTGGAAAGTGTGTGTCTTCTGTCGCCATCGTTCCACTAATATTGTTATCAGATGCTAGTCTAGTTGTATAAGTTTTATACAAGAGACTCTGTAGAATCCTGTAGCTCATAGATAGTTCAATATATGAGGGTTTGGGTTCTCATGCCTTCGAATAACAGCCTCTCTTCTCCGACAATGCATTGCATCGATATGCTCGTCTTCCCAAACAACCTCGGATCTATGGCTGCGTTGTAAGTACAAAACTGAGTCATTGTATGGCCCTGTGGTAACATCCTCGTCCATCTGATCCCATAAAAATAATATTAAATTTAACTTAAATATTTAGTAAAAATCAATGTGATTACAATTAATAAATACAATGGCAATTAATAAAGAATACACCCTTCATCGTATAAATACAATGACAATTAATAAAGAATAAATAAGTAAAAGAAGTTACAATCAATAAGGACAATTAAAAATAAATAACTAAGTTGCATCACGAGCTCGTTTGGGACAATTCCGTCTATTATGCCCTTCTTGTCTGCAAATTGTGCACCGTGTCTTGTAACGTTCCCTCTAATCCATCTCGTTTTGCATGCGAGAAGTACACGGGTGCCAACTTTCCTAACTCGTGATTTGTCCGGATAAATAGTGGGAAAGTTAGGATCAGGCCAACATTTTTTATCGGGGATGGGCTCGAATTGGGGTGAATAACATGTCAGATAAGTGAGAATTTTGTAATAGTCTTCAATGTAGCAAAAGTATTCTACCCCAATGGTCTTACACGCAGCCATAGCATGAGAATAAGGAATTCCAAAACTCTGCCACTTATTGCATGTGCATGTTCTTTCACTTAATTTTATTCGGTGTGTGTTTCCACCCTTTAGTGTTATTAGGTTGATTGAGGTGGTGACGTCACACAACTCTGTTCGATGGTCAAATATGTTGATGGAATGTTTAGTTGCACCCTGTTCCTAATGAGTTATTTTCTTTACCGCATACCTATGAAAAATACGACAATTACTTAGAATACCTCTACAGTCAGTATAAAAACGTGGGTAACTAATATGTGAATAATTTACCTTATGAAACACTCTCCCGATTCAAGAGCAGTCTCTATTTCTACACGACGAGCAGCGACATAAGCAATAATTCGATAGAATGTTGCTTGGACTACTGTAGTGATGGGTAGCTTTTTGGCTCTTTCAGAACAACATTTGTACTTTTGGCCACATTTGTGGTTAGCCATCCATACCGATGACCACCATCATGTGACTGTGTCCATTACTTAGGATCTATGGAAGCAAAATATCGTAAGCTATTAGGGTTTGCTATTTGAAGTTCGGCCATATAGTCATTAAACTTCTGAACTTGAAATTTTGATCCTGCACTATACACCAAACTCTTCAGATTATTTTTATACTTGTCTTTAAAACTACTTGCCACATATCGCAAGTAGAATCTGTGGTGTACTCCAATCCAACCATTGTTAGGGTTTCTGACAGTAGATATAATGTCTTTGTGTCTATCTGAAATTAGACATATTCCCTCCCTTCTATGCATTACATGATCCCATAAATTTCTCAAAAACTAGCCCCATGAGTTAGCACTTTCCTCCGATACAATAGCAAATGCAATTGGATAGACGTGACCATTTGCAACGACTGAGGTAGCTATTAACAATGTTCCTTCATACTTCCCATACAAATGAGTTCTGTCAATTTGAAGTAGCGGCCTGCAATGCTTGAAACCCTCAATAACAGGTCCAAACGACCAAAATACGATATTGAACATTACAATCTTTTCATCAAAATCCACCTCATTTAGCCTCCAATTGACGACTGTACCAGGGTTTATGATTTGTAAGATATTCATCCATTTAGGCAGCAAATTGTATGATTTGATCCAATCTCCGAATATCTTCGTAATTGCCTTTCTTCTTCCTTCCCACACTTTTTAGTAATTAACGAAATAAACATACTTTTTCAAGATAATATCTTGTAATGTTTTGATGTCATCTGACGGATTTTTTTTTATTATGTTGCTTACCTCAGATGCAATTAGATATGAGTTCAATTGATTGTGATCCTGACTCAGTCTTGCATGCACACAGGAATACAGGTCATTATACTGGGTAATTTCAAATCTACCGTGTTTTTTACGGCAAACTGCGCGAAGTCTGCACGTGCACCCATTGCCATATCTTTTACACCTAACATCCCATGTTGTTTTCTTCGACTCAATGACTTCAAAATTTTGATGTCGAATGATTGAATATTTCTTCGCTGCATTTTTTAAATCCAATTTGAAATTGAATATCATTCCTTTAAGCAGTGAATCAAACCCCATATTACTGTCTTCCCCAATTGTCGAATCAGGTTCAATGTTCATCTCGTTCAGGTCTATCTCAGTAAATTTTTCGGGGACTTCATGAACGCCATAAAATTGACCAGGTAATTGATCTAGATTGATATCATCATCGTCTATTTCAATTTCTTCATCGTTTATGGAAATAGTTGGATCACAATGTTCATCCTCCACATCATGACTTTCCAACTCAATAGTAGTTTCAACTTCTTCTTTCGTTGAGGTTGGACTTGAGACACTGGATTGGGATATAAACAGTTCAACTCTATTTGGAGGGTATGCAACATTGCTCAACATGAACCGTACATCAGCTTCACTTCGTAATGAGATGAGGATATAAAAAGTAGATCCCGCTACATAACTACCATATCTAAATATCACTTTTACCCCATCATCTCTATTTATGAATAATGCATCACATAATACATCGATTAATGTATTGAAGTCAACTTGACGATGCATGTTTATATAAAGAGATGGTTGCCTATAATATTCTATTCTGTTTGGCCCATTAACAATGTTTCCATGCATATAACATAAAAATTCCACAACATCGTAGTTTGGCCAATGCAATATGATATTTATCATAATATATGTAAGTATATATTAGGCCAACTATATTAATGTGTTATTACTATTTGTATAAATGAATGTTTTTTTAAAAAAAAAAAATAAAGGAATATATTTTTTTTAAATAATGTCTACCTTCAAACAAAATAATAATAAAAAGTAGGTACAAAATCATGATAAATATTGTTACTAAAGACATGCATCATCATTTAAACATAAATCAATGATAAATATTTTTTTATATTGACGTGAATCTTTGTTCTTTAATCATCATAAAATTTACAATATTAAGGTGAATAATCCAAAATAAATTGACTAGATAAACAGTAAACATAACAACAACAACAATAATAATACTAACAATAACATTAACACTCTCTATAAAAAAAGCCTGCGGGAAGCGCGAAGAGCTAAGCCACTAATATCGTGGCGAAGGTTATACCTCAGAAAGTCAGCGAAGCTAAGGTTTCGTATGTGTTTGTTATATCCTTTCGATCGAGATTAACATTCAAATATTCAATATTTAATAATCAATACATCATTCCAAATAATAGTAAATAACTATATATATAACCTTTGAATGACTTAATTGTAGAATTTTTCTCAGAAATAATAGCAAAATTATGGACATTTTAAATTTTTTTTCATTTCAGAAATAAAACGTCCAATTAACCAACTATAAAATAAATTCTCCAATTAATCCACTATAAAATAAATTCTCCAATTAATACATTATAAAATAAAATGTTTAGTTTAAATCCAATACCACTATTAACTTTAAATTCTTATTTAAATACCTATTTTTAAATTTCACTTTTTTTCTTTAATTCGATTTAGTTTTTTTTTTCTTTTCTCCACAAAATAAAATAATATCATTATTTTTTTCCATTAAGAACATATTCTTAATTTTACATTTAAAACTACTAATAAATTTTAAAATTTTGGCAAAATAAAAAAGATTTAAATATAAATTTTACATTTAAAAAGATTTATTTATTTATTTTCATTAGGAACATATTTAAATATCTATTTTTAGAGTTCGTTAAAATTTTCTTTGAACATAAATTAAAGATAATTTTTTATTTTTAAAAATTTGAGTTAGATTATTTTTACTAAAAGTATGGAGAAAATGTGATTTTTTTTCTTATAAAAAAAAGCTCTCAATTTATACATGATGCCAAAAGATATGAAAAATGTGATTTTTATTATTTTTTTATTGCTTACGATGCTGAAAAATAAATTATTAATGTTCAAATGTAAAATTTTTCTATTACTTTAGTTTTTATAACTTTAAAAATTAGAATTTGGTCCTTATAGTTTGATAAATCTTTATAAATAGTACATTAATACTTGTAGTTTTGATAACATTTTTTTGGAAAGAAAAACACTAATTTGTCAGATTCTTAGAAGAAAAAAAACATAATTCTAGTAGGTAGGGGAACGCAGTTGTAAAAATTCTTTTAAAAACACTATTAAAATCAACATTATTAACAAATGGGGTCTAAGTTAGTTTAAAAAAAAGTAGAAAAATATCAAATTATATCCCTAACATTTACTTGTAAATTAATTTTGTCAAAAGCTGAGATAGTAGAAACCAATTATTTAATGAAAAAGTTTTTTCGTACACACTTTATGAACTAGCCTAATTCATTTACTTGTTCATTTTCGGGGCTCTAATTCTCAAAAAGTACTCTCATTTATACCCATCAAGCACATATAGATATTATATTCATATAACTTGTTGATTTGGTAACTATTTTTGTTTGATTTCATTTAAAATCATCTCAATAAATTTTTTCATCCAAAAAAAAAACTACCAAAGTAGCCATAAAATTGCAAGGTAATTATTTTTAAAGAAGTAGATAAAAACTAAAGAAGACATACGTACAATTTATTATATTTAATCAAAGAAGATATACTCATTTTGATAGCTAATATTTAATTACTAACTAATATTATTAAAGGTTATTTATTATTTTATTATTTTATTTTTTGAAACAAATACTTCTTGAAAATATCAAGTTCAAATGGTAAAGGAGAACAGTGCATTCAAATACCAACCACAAAAGCAAAAGTACCAAATTTTTTGCAAATCTTCTAAATTTGTAGAGACAAAAGAAGCTAAATGATACATAAATCTAGTAGTAAAGCGGACTACATTAAAGTTTATTATATTTATTAAAGTTATTTTTAATACTTAACCCCAACATATATAACACAATGTTAATCACATGTAATTCTCCCTTTATGATAATCTATGAAATTAAACAATATAAAAAAAAATTATGAGAATCAATACAAAAGAAATTAACCCACTATAAAAAATATATCAACTTATTAAAAGAAAAATATTGCACCTTACCAAAAACAAACTTTGAATAATGGTTTGAAGAACTTTTCTTCAATATAATATCCACGGTAAATAAAATAAACATTAAAAAAATCAATAAAAATTATCAAAAACTTAATTTTTTTTTGTTAAATAACAAACATATATCAACTTACCAAATAAAATATTATACTGAAATAAATTAATAATATGAATATAGAAATGAAGGTAGAAGATAATCAGTATTTGAAAATAAAGGAAGAGGGTAGAAGAAATGAAGGGAATTTTCTTTTGGGTGAAGATGAAATGAAGATTCGGCTTCGATGATGAAGGGGAAGATGAATTCGTGAAGATGAAAAATGAAGGAATCATATTGTTTTATGATCGAACCATGTGGAAGAAAACGAAATTGGGGATTTGAATGCGATATATATATTTTAATACGTGGAGAAAAAACATAATAAAATAAATAAAATAACAACGAATGCGTCATTCGAATGGAGAAAAAAAAAAACTCTTTCCCCTAAATAACTTCAAACCACCATATTTTCCCTAATTAAATTTAAAAACCACTCCCAAAATCTAAATAACCCCATAAAATGCTTTTGTTTGATCAATTCTCACATCTTTTAAATGCGAGCTATTTTCCGTGAAAAGACGAGAAAGAAGAGACAAACTGTTTCACGGAATTTATAAGAGGGGAAATTCAAGAAATTGTTTGTTTGTGTTCTCCAATCTCAATTCCGTCGATCGGAAAGGAAAACAGATGCCCACCGTCATGGAATCGTCGCCATCGAACGTTGCTCGTAGTCGCTTGGCCGTTCTGGCAGCGCATCTGAGCGCTGCGACTTTGGAACCGCCGGTGATGGCTTCGTCCCTGGAGGCTAATTGCGTGTCAGCTCGGACCATGGTTGCGCCGCCTGAAAGATTAAAGGGTACGTTGACGATTGTAGATGAGAGAACTGGTAAGAGGTACCAGGTCCAGATATCTGAAGAAGGCACCATAAAGGCCACTGACTTGAAGAAGGTACACCAATTAATGGATCTGTTGAATCTTTTCCCTTATTAGAATCCGTTTGTTCGTTTGTTGTAACTTTAGGGTCGTCTAATATATTTGCTGGTACTATTTGTATTTGTAGATAAGTACAGGAGCAAATGACAAGGGTCTTAAGCTTTACGATCCAGGCTATCTCAACACTGCTCCAGTTCGGTCATCGATCAGTTATATTGATGGTGATGAGGGAATTCTTAGGTACAGAGGTTACCCAATTGAGGAGTTGGCTGAGAGTAGTACCTATGTGGAAGTTGCATACCTCTTGAGTAAGTATTCGTTTGAGTAGCCGTCACTTTAACTAACAATTTTTTGGTCTAAACTCATTGATGTAATGTGTGATTTGTTCCAGTGTATGGGAATTTGCCTTCTCAGAGTCAATTGGCAGACTGGGAATTTGCTATTTCTCAGCATTCGGCTGTACCGCAGGGACTTTTGGTGAGATTGCATTTATCTATTGATTTTTCCTACATATATTTCTTTATATAAATTTCAATAAGTCTGAAGGACTTCTTATTGATAGTGTTGATTCTCTCTCTATTTCAATAGGATATTATTCAAGCAATGCCTCATGATGCACATCCAATGGGTGTGCTTGTTAGTGCAATGAGTGCTCTATCTGTCTTTCATCCAGATGCCAATCCTGCCCTTAGAGTAAGTTGATTTCTTAGTGGAGCCAGAAATTTTCATAAGTAACTTCTTATGGATACATCTTTTGTTGAAAAAGTTTTGAAAGGGGGTTTAGAGAGAAAAGTTTGGAATTCTAAATTTTTAATATAGGTTTTTAGTCAAAAGACAAACCAAGGGAGCAATTATCTCACTTCAGGGGAAGTTTCTTGAGTACTTGGGTCCGTCCTTCCCCTTCCTCTAGAAGCTGAGTTTCAACCCGGCTTTAAAGTCAAGTGCCTCTTTATACCTGCTTGAACTGATTATTTTTTATGCTGTGGCTGTTCAAGAAAAGGTTTTTAGGGCATACTGCAGAGGAAGTTCTATTTTTTACTTTCTGTATTCAATTAATATTTAAAACTGCGTATTTTCTTTGTTTTATTTCCTACTCACTTTCTGAACACAAACTTGCTAGTACTAGTATGCAGTGGAAGTAAAATTCACACGTTTATCAGTTAAAACTCCCATTTACAACCTAATTTTTGTTTTCTGTGGCATTAAAAGAAAGCTGGAAAATACCATATAAAAGCCTAAGAAAGCTGATTAAAAAATCAAGATAAACTAACCTAATAATTGTACAGCTCTTGATGAAATCTTCATTGCAATCTTATTCTATGTAATTGTTCCTACTTGCATTTATCTTTTAAGGCTTTGTGATCAATGTGAAAGAATTGTTATATTTAGTATTGAATCATTGTTTTGCTTTAGGGACAAGATCTTTACAAGTCTAAGCAAGTGAGAGACAAACAAATTGCACGTATTATAGGAAAGGTATGGTTTCTATGAATATTTTATCAGCTAAGATAATTTTATTGTTGTTTTTTTGTTATGGCCGTGTTACTTTTTTAGGTTTGCTTGCCAATTTAATCTTGTATTGAACATTTGCTGTAGTTTGAGACTTCCATCTATTTCCTTCTAGATGGATGAAACTACCAACTAATTTGATGGTATTTTCTCTGAATTTATAGGCTCCCACCATTGCAGCAGCAGCTTATCTTAGATTGGCTGGAAGACCTCCCGTTCTCCCTTCCAACAACCTTTCTTATTCGGAGAATTTCTTGTACATGCTTGATTCATTGTAAGTTGCCTGGGTATTTTTTTTTTCCTACGAGGACAAGCTATATTTCCGAATAGAAATGCATCTTCTTTACCTTTGTTAAATTGGATACTCGTATGAGTTGAATAGCATTTGAAGAGAAAATATGAGCTGAATTTGGGAAGTGGAATAACAAAGGCTTTGGGCCTGAACAAGACTTTTATTCTATGCAGTGGTAATAGGTCTTATAAACCCAATCCTCGGCTTGCTCGAGTCCTCGACATTTTATTCATCCTCCATGCAGAGCATGAAATGAACTGCTCTACATCTGCTGCTCGTCATCTAGCATCAAGGTAATCAGCTTTACGCTAAGGACCTGGTTTAATTAGCACATCTCTTATACTCTCCTGATTCCTTCTCTTTTTGGCTTTTCAGTGGTGTTGATGTGTTTACTGCTCTTTCTGGAGCTGTCGGAGCACTGTATGGCCCTCTTCATGGTGGGGCCAATGAGGTATGCATAAAAACATTTTTTTTTATCAGCAATTGGAATAAGCTTGCTTTCAAATGATTTGGTTATGGAGTTCTGTCTTGACTCTTTTTTGACATTCTTGTTTGTTTTGGTGTGTTTCTTTTGTTTTCCTGATGATTGTAGGCTGTGCTTAAAATGTTAAGTGAGATTGGTACTGTTGATAACATTCCAGGATTCATCGAAGGTGTTAAAAACAGGTCATTGCCACTTTGTGCCAATAACTTAAAATTTTTACTTGGTAGATCTCTTTTTGTTGAAACAGGTAGACATTTTGTACCAATAGACTTTTAAGGAATGCTAGTAGATTGCTCACATTACTTGATTATTCAGGAAGAGGAAGATGTCAGGTTTTGGCCATCGAGTGTACAAGAACTATGATCCTAGAGCTAAGGTTATTAGAAAACTTGCCGAAGAAGTATTTTCTATTGTTGGTCGGGATCCTTTAATTGAGGTATTTGTCTTAATACTCATCCCATATTAATATGCAATCTGATCTCTCTAAGAGCGAACTACAAGTTCTCTTTGAAAATTTTGTTTAACAATGATTACTATGCCATATAGGTGGCTGTTGCTCTGGAGAAGGCTGCTCTTTCTGATGAGTATTTTGTCAAGAGAAAACTATACCCAAATGTTGACTTTTACTCTGGATTAATATATAGGTAGGAAGGTGGATATTTTAGTTTTGTAATGAAGAGATGACAGTCAAATAACTAATTATGTGTTTGATCAGGGCTATGGGATTTCCACCTGAGTTTTTCACCGTGCTGTTTGCAATCCCTCGAATGGCTGGATACTTAGCACATTGGCGAGAATCCCTCGATGATCCCGACACTAAGATAATTCGACCTCAACAGGTTAGTTCTCTTCTTTTATCTTCTCATACTAGAAGATCAATTTGATTTCCTTTTGTAGAAAGCACGAAACTTTATATGATGTTAACAAGTAGCAATTAGTTCAGTTAACCTTATTCTTGATATATTCAGGTATACACTGGGGAATGGCTACGACATTACATTCCTCCAAAAGAACGACTTGTACCGGCCAAAGCAGACAGGCTCGGTCAGGTTTCCGTTTCCAATGCCTCCAAGCGTCGGCTGTCTGGATCAGGGATCTAGACTATTTGGGATGCATACTTATGGAATGTAGGAGAATAAAACAAATGCATCGCAAGGAAAGCAAAACTTGTTGGTTGGTTCAATCACACTGCCTGAATACGAAACAGAGATGCAAAGGAGAATGTTTAGAGATAGATCTCCACAAAAAATAAATGTCACTGCCAATTGTATGCAGTGACTAAGTTTCTTGTTTTACAAGGAAGTGCTATTGTAAGTTATTTCTTTGCATATTATTTTTATTTATTTATTATTTTAATTTTAATTTTCCATATTTATATTTACATTTTTTTTAATTTTAAGTTTTCAATATGCATAGTAACATATTACTTAAATTATTTTTTTAAAAAAACTCTATTATATGTATTTTTATATATTATATATTATTTGAATGATAAATTTTAAGTTTTGCAATATATATTTTTAAAAAAATATATTAATAACAACTAGGTTTATTTGAACAGATGCATAAATAAAAATAGAAACTATAAACAATAACCAAATTATGACTACGTAATTGCAACATAGTCAAAACACTCCAACACATATTTCTAATGAGTTTTTTGCACATTTGATAGATAAGTTTTAAAAATTAGGCCCATTGTCCAAATTTTTTACTTTTACAAAAATAGTAAAAAAAACAAGTCTAGTTCACAAAATGTAAAATAAGTACGGATATACCCGATAAACTTGACATATATTTGATACCCTTTAAAACAATTATATCATTGATACATTCACACTTATATTCTCGATATACTTGATATACTACTGTGTTAAAAAAAAAAAATACTCAAAAATCATTCTGCCACTGTTGTCAATTTCTAAGTTTCGTAAACTTTGAGAGTGTTGAGGAATGACTTACCATTGGAATGATTTCTTTCTTTAATTTTGTAATTATTCTAACATTACAAATCTAAACGATGTTTTAATGGTTACGAATCTAATATTTCAAGACCACTCTTCCATTATAGATCTAAAATGTTTCCCAATAAATTGAGGACAAAGACTTTGGGCTGGAGATATATAAGTTTCTTTTCCTCTCTATTTTATACATCTTTAATTTTCTCTGAGCAAATTTTTTTATTGATTCCAACTCTTTTTCGAGAGTGCTTGTATGTTAAGAGTGTTTTGTTAACCTTTGAGAGTAACTGGCGTGAGACGATTAGTACTGAAGTCGTGTCGAAATTACTTTCAAGATAGTGGTTATTCTATGACACAACGATTAATTTGTTAGACTATTTGGGATGCATGCATATCAAATGCAAGACAATAAAACAAATGTATATATACATATCATTTTAATTTTTATTTGACAATAAGTGAGATAGATAAGATTCGAGTCTATGATCTATAAGTCAATAGTACAAATTTATATTTTAATTTTTGATTTTGAATATTAAATTTAAAATGATTTCTATAACGACATTTACATAGAAATATAATTACAAATCAAAATTTAACATTTGAAGGATACAAACATTTATATTATTCTTATCAATTTTACATTGAGATTGATTTGTATTAGATAATTTAAATTTTTTATAGGTTTTTTCTAATACGTTTGTGTGCGTATTATGTACTTTTTATATTATACTAGTTAAAATTAAGAACACGCCTGTACATAAATTTGCAGCTTTAATTTAAAACATAAAAAATAAACATGAATACAATTATAAAATCCTAACATTTAGATTTATCTTAGTCTCTTTACTAATGAAAGTCATTAAATATTAATGGATGGTGTTGGTTTTTAAAAAATAATAAAATAATAAAATAAACCATTTTTTTCTCTCTCTTTTCTCAATGATTCTCATCTTCGTTCTCATCATTATCCTATGAAATCATTAGAAGTAGGATAATTATGGAAAGTTTATTATTATTAATTATCAAGTTTATCATTCTTTAATTATCATATATTTTAATAATCTTATGTATTAATTTTTATCTAAAGAATTTGCCTTCTTTAACACGGCAACAAAATTAAATATAGATATAAGTTTAATGTTTAATAATAGTTATGAATATTTAGGATTGAAGGTAAAATCCTTTTAATTTCCCATTACTTCTCAAAGAAGGAAGTAAAGAAAGAAGGAAATTGAGAAGATAATTGATCAATTTAATGTCGTTTTATTTAAGAAAATAATTTCTACAGAATCACGATTTTGATGACTATGAATATATTCTTTTGTTACCTTGAATTAGGCAAAAAAAAAAAGGTGAATGAGAAATAAAATAAAATAAATTCTATGGATATATTCTTTGTTACCTTAAATTATGCAAGAATGTGAATGAAAAATACATTAAATTGAAATAAAATATTTCCACGACCTAATATCGCAACCCGCATGGAGGAGAGAGAAATATATATATATATATATATATATATATATATAACGTAGGTGAGGACTAAATTTTAAATAATCACTGATATTAATGAAAATAGGGAGATCAATAGGTTATTTTTTCCTTTTTTTTTTTTTTAAAAAAAATGAAAAGTTAAAGACATTAATGTAATATATGTCTATTCAATGAGTTTGCATAAGATTAGGACCAAGAAATAATTCACTCTTACTTTATAACATTGTTTACCGTTTACGACGGACTATTTCACCTAGATGACCTGGGTAACTCGATATTAATCATGAGCTAACTATGAACTCCTGTTTATTTGGGATTGCCCTTAGATTTGCATAGTTGATGGTTGGCTCAACAGCGCCGACTCAATAAGACTCTCATTTCAGGGGTAAGACCAGATAGATAGCTGGGGACATAGGGTGCAAGACGGAGTTTACGCCTACCCGATTTAGGGATAGGAGAAAGGTTGTTTTCTTAAGTACTGAATCCAGGTCTTGAACAAGGGGCCCCACCCTCTCACTAGGCTGAGAGAGTTTGGTCTAGTGATTGGATAACAAACCAGTTGTTCATTAGAGAATCAGTAGGGACTTGAGGAATAAGATGTAATTTCGGGGGTAAAAAAAATATTTGACCCAGCCGCTATTACGAACAACCTATGAAGGGTCGACTTGCTAATTATGGTTAAATCATGTGGACATAATATATCTACAGTGAGAAGTGCAACTATGGGGTTTAGTGGAGTGACCAATTAGTTAACTAATGGAGATTAATTTGGTCTAATGAGTTTCAATTAATCTCGGATCGTTGGAGACCATGATCTGTAGGTCCACGAGGTCCTCCTATTAGCTCGTAACGGACTAGCTCTAGAATAGCGTGATAAGTTAATTTGAAATGTTCAAATTAGAATTAAGGGAATTAGTAATTATATGAGATATAATTACATGTTTAATTTGAGAATTAAACAGAATAGGAGAATTTATATATATTTAAATATGATTTAAATATATAAAGATGGATATGTGTTAAAATTAATTTAATATTTGATATTAAATTAATTAAATTTTATTTAATAATTAATTTATGAAATTAATTAATTTTTTTTCTTTTTTTAAAAAGAATCAAAATAGATTTTTTAAATCAAATTTTGATTTTATAATAAAATTGAAAAGGAGGAAAAAAAAAACAAAACAAAACACTAAAATGGAAAAAAGAGATTTTCCATTATCCATCTTTGAAGTTGCTCACACATGAAGCATTCAATCTTGCCCTGTCTTCTCCAAGCATGAGCTGCAACTCATGCAAGTATCTCCTTTGCATATTGATCTGCAATATAATGAAGAGATTGGCCTGAAAATCAGGCATGCAATCTATAGAGATTTTGAAATAAAATTTGGTTTGAAGAAAGAGTTCTTAAGCTAGTTTTCTGCAGTGAGCATTTCTCCTTCTACCCTTGATTCAAGCTTGTTTTGAGTCCCACAACTCAATCTAGAGCACCAAGAGAATAATGGGGAAGATCTTGAGGTAGTCTACAACAAGATTTGGAGAAGATAGCAGTTGGTGAAGGAACTTTGAAGAAGTTCTATAAGAGGTATGTCTTGAAACTCACTTGTTTATGCAAAAGCATGCTTTATATTTTACCAAAATTAATTAATTTGAATGCTTAGATGATTCTTGTTCTTTCACTGTTGCTGATACAATCCTACAATTGGTATCAAATAATCAAATAAGAATTCAATTCGGTTTAATTTTGGTTTAGTGGGTGTTTTATATGAGAAATATGAAACTGATGCACTGATATGGTTTTTTGAGATTTGGCTATTTAATTCTCTTTAATTTCTCATTTAAATTTATAATTGGCTCTTGTTTGATGAGCTTTAATGTGTTCGCAAAAGTCTATAATTTATTTGGAGTCATTTGAGTTGAAATTAAGCTGTAAATCGAAGAAACAAGCGAAGAGGTCGAGTTGCAGTTCCAGAAAATCAGCCTCCGTTCTTATCATCTTTGAGCTTCAGTAGCTAAACGATCATTTAGCTTCATGCGTTAGATGATGTGAAGAAAAGCTAAGTGATCATGTAGCTTTGGGCGTTGATCATTGAGGTATTTGTTGGCTTTTTGGCTCTTAATCTCAAATTAATTAATTTTAATTAATTAATTAATCAATGTTTTGATGATAACAAACTCAATTTTTTATTACTAAAAATATGAGTATTTTAATATATCCATAGCGTAGAGCTCAGAACAACGATTCCAACACCTCTTGAGTCACTCAAATCGGAGCTAAAACAAAGACGATATGACCGAAATAAGTCTATAGAGAAAATACCGTGGTGGATGACGTGGCATAACCAGACCATTTGCATGTAGACATGTGGCAACATATTGGTTGAATGGTGGATCATTAAGAGATTAATATATGATGGACTTTTGATTTTTGGATTGATTTAAAATAAAAAAAAATTAAAAGGAAAATAAATTTAATATTATTTTATGTTTGTGTCTAACGGCTAGTTTTTTACACATGGTATGTTTTTTATTTTTGGATTGACTTTAAAAAGAAAATGAATTAATAGGAAAATAAATTTAATATTATTTTATGTTTGTGTCTAACGGCTAGTTTTTTACACATAGTATGTTTTTATATTTTTTGGATTAATTTTAAAAAGAAAATGAATTTCAAGAGAAAAAGAATTTAATATTATTTTTTTTTTGTATCTAACGACTAGTCTAGTTTAAAATCTCCACCATTGATTTTTCTTTTCCAAAATCTAATGGTCCAAATTAATTTTGGTTTCTAAAAATTTTTCCATCTCTATATAAACCATCTTCCTCTCCAAATTTTAAACCAACAAATTTTACATTTCATAATCCTCAAAAACTCAAAAGTTCCATTGTTGCTCTCTCTAAGTTTCCAATTTTTTTTTCTTTTCATCTTATTCTTGAGAAAGTATTATTGTATTGTGAGGATAAACTTGTTGAGTGCTTAAACTTGTAAATCCACTCTAGTGAGAGTTGTATTGTGTTCTTCAAAAATTCCAACATTTGTAACGGTTTGATCCTAAACCGTAGAAAGGATCGAGTTTGCTCTTGAACCCGTAAAAGGAGCGGTGGTGTAACGGTTGAACTCTAATCCATGGAAAGAGTCGGAAAGATTTTATTTAAATTCCCAAGAGGCGCTTGGGAGTGGAGTAGGTCGAGTTTGACCGAACCACTATAAAAATTACGGTGTCTTCTTCTCTAACTCTTTCTTTTTATTTTTGCAATTAATTTAAGTAATTTATTGTATATTTTAGTTTGTTCTTATTTATTTGCAAAAATTTGATAGAATTAAATTATCACATTTTTTGTCATCTTATTTGTTGCATAATTTGAATTTTTCTTATTATTTATAAAAAGTGTATTAATTAGTTAATTGGTTAATTTAGAAAAAAAAAGTTTAATTAAACCCTATTCACCCCCTTCTAAGGTTGCCATATCGATCCAACAATTGGTATCAAAGCGGATTGCTCTTCCTGAAATATTTATTTCTTGATAAACTTAATTGTTTTTGAGCTATGACAACTTTAGGTTTTATCCCTTTTACCGATAGTCAATCTATTACAAAGCCTCTTTTCTTTAATGGTACTAATTATAGTTATTGGAAAAATAGAATGATATTTTTCTTGCTTTCTATTGATTATGATTTATGGAATATTGTTGAGGAAGGTTTTAAAATTCCAGCAAAAGATGTTGACGGTATTAGCACTATAAAACCTAAGGAAGAATTGTCAATAAATGAAAAAAAAAAGCATGCTCTTTAAATGCCAAAGCTATTAATTGCTTATTTTGTGCTTTGAATGAAGTTGAGTATAATAGAGTGTCTATTTGCAAAACCGCTAAAGAGATATGGGATAAATTAGAAATTACTCATGAAGGAACTAGTCAAGTAAAAGAAACAAAGATTGACATGTTAGTTCATCAATATGAAATGTTTAAAATTGATGAAAATGAAGCTATTTCCGATATGTTTATTAGATTTACTAACATTGTCAATGCTTCAGAAGGACTTGGAAAAAAGTACTCAAATCTTGAGAAGATAAAGAAGTTATTGTGGTCTTTGCCTAAACAATGGGAGCCTAAAGTCACTGCCATTCAAGAGGCAAAGGATCTCAAATTTGTCTCCATTGATGAACTCATGGGCTCGTTGTTGACGCATGAGATAAAGATCAAGAAAAACATGGAGGATGAGAAGAAAAAGAAAGAAAAGATTATAGCTTTAAAGACCATCTCTTTAGAAGTTGACTCCCAAGATGAAGATGACCTTGATGAAGATGATGTTGCCTATCTTTCACGTAAGTATAAGAATTTTATCAAGAGAAAGAAGCAATTCAAGAAGCATCTCTCCAACCAAAAAGAGTCAAAAGGTGAAAAGAGCAAAAAGGATGAGGTAATATGCTATGAATGCAAGAAGCCGGGTCATATTAGAACCGATTGTCCTTTTCTCAAATCATCCAAGAAATCCAAGAAGAAAGCAATGAAAGCTACTTGGGATGATAGCGATGAAAGTGAAAGTGGGAGCGATAATGAAGAAGTGGCCAATTTTTGCTTCATGGCTCATAGTGACAAAGAGGATGAACAAAATGATGAGGTAGCTCTAGAACCTCTTTCTTATAATGAATTGTTCGAAGCTTTTGAAAATATGCAAAATGATTTAGAAAAACTTAGTTCTAAGTATGTTGTGCTTAAAAAGAAATACAATGTTTTATCTAGTAAAAATTAGTCTTTACTTGAAGAAATTGCTTGCTTAAAAGAGAACGAGCATGATGCTATGCATATTGATGAAATGAATATCTCTTGTGACAAGCATGCTTTTGATTGTGATGAGAAAAATGTCTTGCTTGACAAAGTTAAATTTCTTGAGCATGATAGTTGTGAAAAAGATAATTTGATTAAATTACTAAAAAAAATGAATTTAGTGCTTTGCAAGAACTTGATAAGGCTAAAGAATCTATTAAAAAGTTGACAATAGGTGCTCAAAGATTAAACAAGATAATTGAAGTAGGCAAGCCTTTTGGTGATAAAAGAGGTTTAGGCTATATTGATGATGTTCTACTCCTTCAAGTTCTAAAATTATCTTTGTTAAAGCATTTCATAATATGCCTAAGGTTGTGTCTAAGCATGTTAAATCTAACTTTGTGCCTATATATCATTATTGTGGTGTTGAAGGCCATATTAGACCTAAGTGTTTTAAATTGAAATATGCTCATACTACTTCTCCAAGAAGAAATTTTTCTCAAAGGGCAAAGTTTCACAATGCTCCAAGGAATAATTTCTCCAAGAAAAGTAGAGTACATAAATTTGTTGTAAGAGATAAATCTTTGCATAATGTTGTTTGTTTCTCATGTGGCAAGTTTGGACATACAACTTATTCTTGTTACTTGTCTAAATCCAATGCCTTAAATGTCTATGCAAAAATGAAATGGATTCCCAAGTTTGTCAATGCTAACCATCTAGGACCCAAACAAGTGTGGGTACCAAAGAATCAAACTTGAACATTTGTATTTGTAGGTTTGTTTGAAAGCCTCTAAGAAAAACAAGTGGTACTTGGATAGTGGTTGCTCGAGGCACATGACGGGAGACCCATCCAAGTTTGTCTCTCACTCTCCAAAAAGGATGGAGGTCTTGTAACCTTTGGTGACAACAAGAAAGGTAAAATAATTGGTAAAGGTAGTATAGGTAATGAATCTTCTATTTTAATTGAAAATGTACTTTTGGTTGATGGTTTGAAGCATGATTTACTTAGTATCAGTCAATTGTGTGATAAAAGCTTTAGAGTTGTGTTTGATAAAAAGAACTGCATCATTGAAAATGCTAGTGATAGAAAAGTTATATTTGTTGGAAATAGAGATGAAAATGTTTATACTATTGATTTGAATGATTGCCCTATTAATGATAAATGTTTATCGGCTTTGCATAATGATTCTTGGTTATGACATAGAAGATTAGGACATGCTAGCATGCACTTAATTTCAAATCTTTCCAAGAATTCTTTGGTTAGAGGTCTTTCCAAATTTAAATTTGAAAAAGACAAAGTTTGTGATGCTTGTCAAATGGGTAAGCAAACTAAGTCCTCTTTCAAATCTAAAAATGTAATCTCTACAACTAGACCCCTATAACTATTACACATGAACTTATTTGGCCCTTCTAGAATTGCTAGTTTTGGAGGGAACTATTATGCCTTTGTGATAGTTGATGATTTTTCAAGATTTACTTGGGTTTTGATGCTAAAACATAAGGATGATGCTTTGAAAAGCTTTTCTAGTTTTGCAAAAAGAGTTCAAAATGAAAAAGGTTTTTTGATTTCTAAAGTTAGGAGTGATCATGGAAGAGAATTTGATAGCAATGCTTTTGAAACTTTTTGTGAAGAAAATGATTTTTCTCATAATTTCTCCGCTCCAAGAACTCCTCAACAAAACGGTGTAATTGAAAGGAAAAATCGTACTTTGCAAGAATTTGCTAGATCAATGTTGCATGAGTATGGTTTACCTACATACTTTTGGGCGGAAGCCGTTAATACCACTTGTAATGTTTTAAATAGAGTTTTAATTAGACCTTCTTTGGATAAAACTCCTTATGATCTTTGGCATAACAAAATTCCAAATATTGGGTATTTCAAAGTTTTTGGTTGCAAATGTTTTATTTTGAATAAGAAAAACTTGAAAATTTTGATTCTAAGATGGATGTTGGTATTTTCCTTGACTATTCCTCTACTAGTAAAGCTTATAGAGTTTTCAATAAAAGAACTTTAGTAATTGAGAAATCTATGCATGTAGTATTTGATGAATCTTGCAATGTTATTTCTAATGAGCCTATTTATAGTGATGTTTTAGAAGGAAATTTTGGAGATTTACTTGTTAGTGACAAAGGCAAGAAAATTGTTTCAAATAAGCAAGAGGTGAGCTTAATCGAAAAGAACGAAGTTGGTTCTTCATCCATGCCTAAAGAGTGGAGGTATGCTTCTTCCCAACCCAAAGAATTAATTCTTGGTTATCCCGAATAAGGTGTGAAAACTCGTTCCTCTCTTATTATGTTTAATAATCTTGCTTTTGTTTCTCAAATTGAACCAAAAAATTTTAAAGATGCCGAAAATGATGAATTTTGGATTTTAGCTATGCAAGAAGAATTAAATCAATTTGAAAGGAATAAAGTTTGGGAGTTAGTCCTTAGGCCCTCTCACGCTTCTATAATTGGAACTAAATGGGTCTTTATAAATAAAATGGATGAAAATGGAAATATCATTAGAAATAAAGCTAGACTTGTAGCTCAAGGTTATTGTCAAGAGGAAGGAATAGATTATGAAGAAACTTTTGCACCCGTTGCTAGATTAGAAGATATTAGAATGTTGCTTGCTTTTTCTTCTTATAAGAATTTCATTTTGTATCAAATGGATGTAAAAGTGCATTTTTAAATGATTATGTCATGGAGGAAGTTTATGTAGAACAACATCCGGGGTTTAAAAGTTTCAATTTTCCTAATCATGTCTATAAGTTGAAAAAGACTCTTTATGGCTTAAAACAAGCTCCAAGAGCTGTATGATGACTTAGTAATTTCTTACTTGAGAATGAATTTAAAATGGGTAAAATTGATACTACTCTTTTTATTAAGACTAAAGAAAATGATATGCTTTTAGTATAAATATATATGGATGATATTATTTTTTATTCTACTAATCCATCTTTGTGTGAAGAATTTTCTAAGTGTATGCATAGTGAATTTGAGATGGGTATGATGGGAGAACTTAGCTTCTTCCTTGGACTCCAAATCAAACAACTCAAGGATGGTATTTTCATAAGTCAAGAAAAATACACAAGGGATTTACTCAAAAGGTTCAAATTCAATGGAGGTAAAATTGCAAAAACTCCTATGAGCATATCCACTAAGCTTGACAAGGATGAAAAAGGTAAGTGTGTGGATATAAAAACTTATAGAGGTATGATTGGATCTTTACTTTATTTAACCGCTAGTAGACCCGATATTATGTTTAGTGTATGTCTTTGTGCTAGATTTCAATCTTGTCCTAAGGAATTACATTTACATGCCGTTAAAAGAATTTTTAAATATTTGCTTGGTACTATTGATTTAGGCTTATGGTATCCTAGAAATGTTGAATTTAATTTGGTAGGATATTTCGATGCGGATTTTGCGGGTAGTTTACGTGACTGTAAGAGTACTAGTGGGACTTGTCAATTTCTTGGTAGTTCCTTAGTTTCTTGGTTTAGTAAAAAGCAAAATTTGGTTGCCTTATCCACTACCAAAGCGGAATATATTGCAGTTGCTAGTTGTTGTGCTCAAATTCTTTAGATGAAACAAACTCTTTGTGATTTTGGATTAAAGTTTAATAATGCGCCTATATTTTTTATAATACTAGTGCTATTAATTTGACTAAAAATCCTATACATCATTCTAGGACTAAGCATATTGATATTAGGCATCACTTTATTAGAGAGCATGTGGAAAATGATAATATTACTCTTGAATTTGTAGGCTCTAAAAATTAATTAGCGGATATTTTTAGCAAGCCTTTGAATGAAGAAAACTTTTGCAAAAATAGGCTTGAGCTCGGTATTATTTGTTGTGATGCCTCTTGATTCGATAAATTTACTTAAATTTTTTAGAAGGCATTTTAATAGGGGAAGATATGGAGGAAAGCATGTGTTAATATTCTTAGGGGAGTTGTGCTAAATTTATGTTCATGTTTTTAAGGGAAACATTTATGTAGTTCTAAATTTTTCTTAATTATTCTTTTTGATGATTCCAAAGAAGGAGAAGTTTAAGAAAAATACGCTATAAATTTGTAATGATTTTGATTGTATTAATTAGGGGGAGAATTTATTTTTTTGAGTGAATTTCAAGAATGATCTTTATGGTGATATGTTGAATTTTATTATGTGCTACATATGGTTTGTCATCATAAAAAAGGGGGAGATTGTTGGCTTTTTGGCCCTTAATCTCAAATTAATTAATTTTAATTAATTAATTAATCAATATTTTGATGATAACAAACTCGATTTTTAATTACTAAAAATCTTAGTGTTTTAATATGTTCATAGCGTAGAGCTTGGAACAACGATTCCAATACCTCTTGAATCACTCAAATCGGAGCTTAAACGAAGACGATATGACCAAAACAAGTCCATAGAGAAAATACCGTGGTGGATGACGTGGCATAACAAGACCATTTGCATGTAGACATGTGGCAGCATATTGGTTGAATGGTGGATCATTAAGAGATTAACATATGATGAACTTTTGATTTTTGGATTGATTTAAAATTAAAAAAATGAAATTTAAAAAAAATTTAAAATGAAAATAAATTTAATATTATTTTATGTTTGTGTCTAACGGCTAGTTTTTTACACATGGTATGTTTTTTATTTTTGGATTGACTTTAAAGAGAATGAATTTAAAAAGAAAATGAATTAAAAGGAAAATGAATTTAATATTTTTTTATGTTTGTGTCTAACAGCTAGTTTTTGATACATGGTATATTTTTTTATTTTTTGGATTAATTTTAAAAAGAAAATGAATTTCAAAAGAAAACGAATTTAATATTATATTTTTTGTATCTAACGACTAGTTTAGTTTAAAATCTCCACAATTGATTTTTCTTTTCCAAAATCCAATGGTCCAAATTAATTGTGGTTTCTAAAATTTTTTCCATCTCTATATAAACCATCTTCCTCTCCAAATTTTAAACCAACAAAAATTACATTTCATAATCCTCAAAAACTCAAAAGTTCCATTGTTGCTCTCTCTAAGTTCCCAATTTTTTTTTCTTTTCATCTTATTCTTGAGAGAGTGTTATTGTATTGTGAGGATAAACTTGTTGAGTGCTTAAACTTGTAAATCCACTCTAGTGAGAGTTGTATTGTGTTCTTCAAAAATTCCAACATTTGTAACGGTTTGATCCTAAACCGTAGAAAGGATCGGGTTTGCTCTTGAACCCGTAAAAGGAGCGGTGATGTAACGGTTGGGCTCTAATCTGTGGAAGAGTCCGAAAGATTTTATTCAAATTCCCAAGAGGCGCTTGGGGAGTGGAATAGGTCGAGTTTGACCGAACCACTATAAAAATTACGGTGTCTTCTTCTCTAACTCTTTCCTTTTTATTTTTGCAATTAATTTAAGCAATTTATTGTATGTTTTAGTTTGTTCTTATTTATTTGCTAAAATTTGATAGAATTAAATTATCACATTTTTTGTCATCTTATTTGTTGCATAATTTGAATTTTTCTTATTATTTATAAAAAGTATATTAATTAGTTTAATTGAGTTAATTTAGAAAAAAAGTTTAATTAAACCCTATTCATCCCCCTCTAGGGTTTCCATATCGATTCAACAGTATTGTGCGCTAGACGATCGTGTACCTACTGGAGCTAAGCGATGCATTGTATTGCTATACGATGGCACTACACAATCGTGTAGCTTCGGGAGCTAAGCGATGCGATGAAGAACTATACAATAGCCCTAAGTGATCGCTCACTACGACTGTTTCTCTTTGATCGAGAGCTAAACGATGCATTGAGTTGCTAAGTGATAGCACTACACAATCATTTACCTCTATGGGGCAGCTAAGCGATGCGTCGAGTTGCTAAGCGATAGCACTACGCGATCGCTTACCTTTGTGCGGCAGTTGGGCGATGCGTTGAATGTTATACGATGGCATTAAGCGATCGTTTACCTTTTGCGCACACTAAACGATCGGCTTCATGCATTAGACGATGGAGCTAAGCAATCGTGTAGTAATTGTCCGTGCTAAACAATGGACCTGCGCGATAGTGTAAGACACTAAACGATCATGTAGCTTCCTTCGACACTAGACGATGACACTATGCGATAGAAGGAAAATACTACACCATCGTGTAGCTTTGTTAAACGATCAGGAAAAATGCAAAGCGATAGTCGTCATTGCTAAACGATGAGGCTTAGGAATGTTGAGCATGAGCAAGGGCTGCCGATTCGACCGGTTCTCTTATGGTCTGGTCCGGTTCAGCTTTGAATGGTTCTTGGCTGGTTCAGTTCAGACTTTGCTAGTCTAGTTCAGACAGTTCAAGTCTAGTTCAAGCCACTTGAGTTCGTATTGAAGCGGTTCGAGCGGTCCGGGAGCGGTTCAGAAGTTGTTTTGTAATAATTAAGTTTTGTTTGCTTGTTTTTGCCAAAACTAAAACCATATCAATATGTGTTTAATTATTTATGCACTTGATGTATGTTAGAATTAAATATATGTGCATATAGTATGCCATTTAGATTTAAAATCCCACCATAGGAAGCATGTTACATGCATTGAAAGTATGTTATAATTCTTATAATATATAGTATGCATGTTAGGGTTTCTTGTATTTGTTATATTAAATGTTGAATGCCTCATGTATGTTATGGATGTTTAGCATGTCTAAAGTTTTATAAGTTGTTATAAAATTGGGTTAGACATTTAAAATCCATAATCAACAGTTGCATGCTCACGTAGGTTGACCAATTATTAAAACTTATAAAACCTAGGTTATAAACTCAACCGGTATATAATCCTGTCTAAGGCTGGGGTTACTTAAATTGATGGTTTACGAAACACCTCCTACCTGGAGATTATGGCCAAATTATTGAGATTTATGAGCATACATGAGTGATGTGAGGTAATAAAATGGTTTATCACCTAGACATCATAGGTTAAAATCCAATTATAAGAGTTATACTTGGATAAACCACATAGACTTAGGGTTATTTTATTAGTTGAAAAGATTCTAAGAATAAATCTACCCAAATAGAACACTTCAGTGGCAGTTTAATAACTTCTATATGATAGAGTTATTAGAAAACTTTAGTGGGAGATTAATAACATATATGATACATTATTTTTAGCTCTCACGTCTCTAAGAGTTCACAACCCAGATTTAAGCGGTACTTCGTGTCACCCTGGGAGTGACCTCCATTCGAAAAGTATTTTTTTAGCTTAAATCTAGATTTCGGTGAATAAGAGGAAGTTGTTCAAATATAAGTCTTTTATACGATATATAGATTTCAACTGCTACGTCTCCACATAGTTTACACCGTGAGATTCATACGACGCTTCATGTCACCCTGGGAGTGACTTCCATTCGGAAAGTGTTTTGTGTGAGTCAATATCAAGGTAAACGGAGGAAGTAGTTCATAGTAAGTGGGTGAAGGATATGTGTTAATATATCCTACGGTCTTCTCCATTAGTGTGAACCGTGAGATTCCTATGTTGTGCCTGCTGGTTAGCTTTAAGCGGCCCTTTGTTAGTTGTTTAGCGACGACTATCCCTACGGAGGATTGTAACATAGGATTTAGAACAATACAGGCTTCAATAAAATGAATAGGGTCTTAAAGTTCCATCTTGGATGTTGTCTTCTATTTCGGAGGCAAATTCATACCGTCCTATAGGATCTGAAAATGGTAGGTCACACTTACAAGAATTACTAAGTTGTTAGTAAAAATCTTGACCAAAAACGATAACTAAACGACTATAGGAATAAGAGTTATTCTGGAGACAATAGGAATAAAAGTTATTCCAAAAAAAGTTTTTGGTCAAAATTGTTTGTTTTAGTGAAGGAGTATCTGACTACCCCTCGGTAGCACATATTCTGACTCACTAAAGTATCGTTGCAAATAAATAATGGATATGGGTACATTATTACTTTTTGCTAAAATTTGATCTTGGATTTAGTTACAATTTGCTAATTAGAATTTGTTTGAATTTTATCAGCATGTTGAATTCTAGAATACTCATTTCCGACTTATATAACAGTAAAATCAAATCAACAAATAAATTATTAGCGGTTGATTATACCAATAGAGTTTTAACAAAGGATTGTCCTCTATCTCCTAACTCATCTGAAATTATGAATTATGTAGATGAGAATGCACAATTCGAACAACAAGATAAATATGATTTACTAGTTATCGAAGCTGTTTAGTGGAAAACGATAAAATCTAGATAATTGATTTAGGTGCCACTAATCATGTATGTACTATCTCACAGGAAACAAGTTCCTGGAGACAGTTGACAGAAGGTGAAACAATTTTTAAGGTAGGGACCGGGGAGATTGTTTCAGCCAAAGTAATGGGAGATATGAAGTTATTTATAGGGCATTTATTTGAAAAATGTATATTATATTTCTTCTATGAAAAGGAATCTAATATCTGTCTCTTGTTTGCTAGAACAAAATCATAAAGTTTATTTTGAAAATGATGAAATGTTCATCAAAATGGGAAATAAACAGATTTGCTCTGCAAAATTAAAAAATAACTTGTACATGTTAAAACTAACTGGGGTCAAAGCTGTTTTGAACATAGAGATATTTAAAACTGTTGGGACTCATAAGAAGATGAAGATTTCTTCAAATGCCTATCTTTGGCACTTGAGACTGGCTCACATAAATCTCAAAAGGATTGAAAGATTGGTGAAGAACGGTCTTTTAAACAAGTTGGAAGACAGTTCATTACCACCTTGTGAGTCCTGTCTCGAGGGTAAAATGACAAAAAGATCTTTTTCTGGAAAAGGTCTTAGAGCCAAAGAACCCCTAGAGCTGATTCACTCAGACCTTTGTGGGCCTCTAAATGTTAGAGCAAGAGGAGTGTATGAATATTTCATTAATTTTATAGATGATTATTCCAGGTATGGGCATGTTTACCTACTGCACCAAAAGTCTGAAACTTTTGAAAAGTTCAAAGAGTATGAGACTAAGATTGAGAACCAATTAGGTAAAAAGATTAAAACACTTCGATCGGATCGAGGTGGTGAGTATATGGACACAGAATTCCAGAACTATTCGATAGAACATGGAATTCAGTCTCAACTCACAACCCCTGGCACACCTCAGCAGAATGGTGTGGCAGAGAGGAGAAACAAAACCTTGTTGGACATAGTTCATTCCATGATGAGTTACGCTCAATTACCAAATTCTTTTTGGGGACATGCAGTTGGGACTACGGTGTATATTTTGAACATGGTTCCCTTGAAAAGTGTTTCTGAAATACGTTACGAGCTCTGCAGAGGACATAAAGGAAATTTATATCACTTCAAAATTTGGGGTTGTTCAGCACATGTGTTGGTGTAAAATCCTAAAAAGTTGGAACACCGTTCAAAAGTATTCCTATTTGTAGGCTACCCAAAAGAAACAAAAGGTGGTTTCTTTTATGATCCTCAAGAAGATAAAATGTTTGTATCGACAAATGCAATCTTCCTAGACGAAGATTATATAAAGAACCATCAACCTCGCAGTTAGCTACTAATAGAAGAAATGTCCAGAGAAATGACAAATGAATCAACAAGAGTTGTTGATCGAGCAAGTCCTTCAACAAGAGTTGTTGATGAAACTGATACTCCATATCCTTCTCAAGAGTTGGGAATGCCTCGTCGTAGTGGAAGGGTTATGCAATAGCCTGGCCGGTACTGGGTTTAACTGAAACTCAAGTCATCATACCAGATGATAGTTTAGAGGATCCATTGTCTTTTAATCAAGCAATGAACGATGTGGACAAAGACCAATGGATTAAAGCCATGGACCTTGAAATGGAATCTATGTATTTCAATTCTGTCTGGGATCTTGTAGATCAACCTGAAGGGGTAAAACCCATCGGCTGTAAGTGGATCTACAAGAGAAAATGAGACCAAGCTACTAAGGTACAAACCTACAAAGCTAGACTTGTGGCAAAAAGGTTTACCCAAAGAGAGGGGTTAGATTTTGAAGAAACCTTCTCTCCAGTTGCCATGATAAAGTCTATTAGAATACTCTTGTCCATGACCACATTTTATGATTATGAAATATGGCAAATGGATGTCAAGACAACTTTTTTGAATGACTATCTTGAAGAGAATATCTATGTCTCAACAAGAAGGGTTTATACAGCAGGTTCAAGAGCAAAAGGTTTGAAAGCTTAATTGATCCATTTATGGATTAAAACAAGCTTCTAGATCCTAGAATATGAGATATGACGCTACGATCAAATTTTATAGCTTTGAACAAAATATTGACGAACCCTAAATATACAAGAAAATCGTCAACAAAACTGTCGCTTTTCTAGTGTTGTATGTTGATGATATTCTACTCATTGGGAATGAGGTAAAAGACGTTAAGAGATGGCTAACTTCGCAATTCCAAATCAAAGATTTAAGAGAAGCACAGTATGTTCTTGGAATCCAAATAGTTTGAAATCGCAAGAACATAACATTAGCATTATCTCAAGCATCTTATATAGACAAGATGTTGTCTAGGTATAAAATGTAAAATTCCAATAAAAGATCTTTACCTTTCAGGCATGGAATTCATCTGTCTAAGGAACAGAGTCCTAAGACACCTCAAAAGGTTGAGGAGATGAATCGAATCCCATATGCATCTGCAGTTGGGAGTTTGATGTATGCAATGTTGTGTACTTGTCCCGATATATGCTATGCCGTAGGAATTGTCAGCAGATTTCAGTCCAATCCTGATCATGACCATTAGACTGCTGTTAAAAACATTTTCAAGTATCTTCAGAAAACGAGAAATTATATGCTCATGTATGGTTCTAAGAATCTGATCCTTACTGGAAACATTGATTCTGACTTTCAGATCGATATTGATTCAAGGAAATCAATTTCTGGGTCAGTATTCACTCTTAATGGAGGAGCAGTTGTGTAGAGGAGCATCAAGCATAGTTGTATTGCAGACTCCACAATGGAAGCTGAGTATGTAGCTGCAAGTGAAGCAACAAAAGAAGCAGTATGGCTCAGAAAGTTCTTGACAGATCTGGAAGTAGTTCCTAATATGCACCTACTTGTCACTCTCTATTGTGTCAACAGTGGAGCAGTTGCACATTCAAAGGAACCACGAAGCCATAAAAGGGGAAAACATATCGAACAGAAGTACTATCTCTCCAGATTGCTTCCCAAGACAACTTAGCTAATCCATTTACAAAGGTCCTCTTGTCTAAAGTGTTTGAGGGTCACCTAGTAGGACTAGGTCTATGAGTTTTGTATCACTAGGGCAATTGGGAGAATTTATGGGTATTGTAATGCCCTAGTTTATTGTATTTAGACTTTCATACAATTTATGAAATCAATAATAAGTATATTGATTATAGAAAATATTTATCATTTTACAAACTGTGAGTTTTAAGGACATAAAACCTAACATTATGGTAACCGTGAGATGAAAAGGAAATTTTTTCCCCTAAATTTAGGAGTTGCCTCATTCGGAAAGAACTCACGGTGATAAGCTTTCAAGTGAAGGAGTTTCACTAAGCAATACCTGATAGAGACTAAACAATCGCTTATCTTTGACTATTTTATAGTCATTCAATTGAACGTAGATAAACGATTGAATGGCATAGTCTATACAATAGGCTATCATTTACTAAACGATCAAGCACATCATCTATAAAATAGACAATGACTTATCTCCCACCTGCTCGATCGTCTACTCAATCGTAGTCCTCTAGTATCTTCCTCAAGCCAAGACCATACAGAGCCCACAACTCCTGGATTCTCATACTGAGAATACCAAGGTAACCATTGTGGTGGTGTCCTCACTCAGTTCGTGGATCGAGTTAGATTCGATTGGGTTCAAGAGCATCCGGACGTTCGTTGTGTTTGTGTTGTCTACCGGTCGTTGCGTTCGAAGGCTGTCTTGGACACTTGTAGATTGATCGAGGGATTCATAAAGAATGTCTCTTCAAAGGTATGCATCCTCTATCCTTTGTATCATCATTTAGCATGGTAATTTCTTATTGTGCATGATCTGTTAGTTTCCATTTTAGACTGTGATTGATTGTGTTCAATTTGAATGGAATTTGGAATGATCCCTTCCGCTGCTCATGGAAATCTTCATGTTTGATTTCCTTCACTTAAAGGGTTCTATTCTAGAATGATATATAAATTGAAAGTGGCTACAATTGAAGCGATTGTAGATTCTTTAAAAAAGAGTGGTGCATCTAAAGTTGACTTGTCTAGAGAGCACATTGAAGAGATTGTAAATGCTTTGGTGTTGGACAATGAAGTCATGGAAGTAAAGAGCTGGTTTAGGGGAGTTTGATTTTATTCCTGTTGGGAAGATTTTTTATAAAAGCTATGCTAAACGTGTCAAAGGGGGCCTAGAACAGAGGCCATGGCTTCTATTCCTTGTGGAGTTTGTCCAAGGATTAGTCATATTGGGTTTTATATCCTAAAACTCGCAGTTTGTAAAATGATAAACATTTTCTATAGTCAATAAACTTATTATTGATTGTATACATGAAAGTCTAAATCCCATAAACTAAGACCCATGACTATTACATGAGTACTTAAACTTTATGTTGAGACATAAGAGTGGATCAGGTTCGAGCAAATAGTCAAAATGATCTATAGTATATGAATAAGGTTGGGTACCTTATTCTGGTAACACTATTGGATGCGGCCTACTCTGTAGTTGTTATAAATAGTTGTAAAGTGCTACATACGAAGTGATCCTAATTCATGACATGAGAAGTGGGAGTATCCTACGTAATGAGTTTGCATAAGATCGAACAAAGAAATAAGTCACTCTTACTTTATAACGTTGTTTACCGTATAATACTGACTATTTCACTTAGATGACCTAGGTAACTCGATCTTAATCTTGAGCTAACTATGTACTTCTGTTTATTTGGGATTATCCTTAGATTTGTATAGGTGAGGGTTAGTTCAACAGCGCCGGCTCAATAAGCCTTCCATTTCAGGGGTAAGACCTAATAGATAGCTGGGGATATAGGTTGCAAGATGGAATTCACACCTACCCAGTTTAGACATAGGAGAAAGGTTATTCTCTCAAATACTGAATCCAGGTCTTAAACAAGGGGCCTCACCCTCTCACTGGGCTGAGAGAGTTCTGGTTTAATGATTGGATCACAAACCAGTTATTCATTAGAGGATGATCAGTAGGAACTTGAGGAACAAGAAGTAATCTCGGGGTAAAACATATATTTGACCCAACTGTTATTATGAACAACCTGTGAAGGGTCGACTTACTAATTATGGTTAAATCATGTGGATATAACATATCTACAATGAGAGGAGTGCAACTATGGGCTTTAGTGGAGTGACCCATTAGTTAACGAATAGGGGTTAATTTGGTCTAATAAGTTTAGCCAATTAATCTCGGATCGTTGGAGCCCATGAACTGTAGGTCTACGAGGTCCCCTTACTAGCTCGTAAATGGATTAACTCTAGAGTAGCGTGATAAGTTAATTTTAAATGTTCAAATTAGAATTAAGGGAATTAATAATTATATGAGATATAATTACATGTTTAATTTTGAGAATTAAATGAAATAGGAGAATTAATATTTAAATATGATTTAAATATATAAAGGTGGATTTGTGTAAAAAATAATTTAATATTTGATATTAAATTAATTAGAATTATTTAAATAATTATTTATTAATTTTATTAGAAAATTAATTTATGAAATTACAATTTCATAAATGAAATTGATTTTTGAAATCAATTTTGGAAAAATTGGAAAAACATGAAAAATGGAATTTTTGGTTATTTTATGGCTTATGAAGTAGCTCACACAAGATCCATCACTTTTTCCTTTAATTACTCCAAGCATGAGCTGCACCTCATGCAGCTCTATCTTCCTTGCATGATGGTCTGCAATATATTGAAGATATTGGAGTGATATTGAGGCATGTAATCGATAGAATTTAAGTTGAAAATTCGTGGTGAAGAAAGTGTTCTTCAACCAGATTGTTGCGGTGAGCACTTATCAAAAATCCCTTGATTCAAGCTTGTTTTGAGTCCCACAACTAAATCTAGAGTACCAAGAGAATAGTGGAGAAGATCTTGAGGTGGTCTGCAACAAGATTTGGAGAAGTTTGCAGCAGGAGATCAAGCCTTGAAAAAGTTCTACAAAGGTATGTCATGAAACCCACTTGTTTCTGCAAGAGAATGCTTTATATTTTACCAAAACTAATGAATTAGAATACTTAATGATTCTTGTCGCTTTTGTTGTTGCTCATAAAATCCTTCAATTGGTATCAGAGCCCCATATAAGCATTCAGTTCGGTTTAATTTTGGGTTGGTGGGTGTTTTTTCATGAGATATATGAAACTGATGCACTGATATGGTTTTCTGAGTTTTGGCTTTTAATTTCTCTTTAATTTCTCATTTAAAATTGTAATTGGCTCTTGTTTGATGAGCTTATGTGTGTTCCCAAGAGTCTTTAATTTATTTGGAGTCATTAGAGTTGAAATTAAGTTGTAATTAAAGAAACAAGTGAAGAAGGTCGAGTTGTTGTTTCCAGTTTTTCAGCTTTTGCTCAAAATCATTATTGAGGTTCAGATGCCAAACGATCATCTAGTTCCAGGCGTTACATGATGTAAAGAAAAGCTAGATAATCATATAACAATGGGTGCTGGTCGTTGTGATGTTGGACGCTAGATGATCGTGTACCTACGGAAGCTAAACGATGCGTTGAAATGCTATACGATAGCACTACGCGATCGTTTAGCTTTGCGTGGGAACTAAATGATGCGTTGGAAGTGCTATACGATGGCACTACACGATCGTGTAGCTGCGGTGCGTGCTAAGCGATGCGATGAAGTGCTATGCAATGGCACTAAGCGATTGTCTAGCTGCGGTGCTAAGTGATGCATTGAAGTTCTATGCGATAGAGCTAAATGATCGTGTAGCTGTGCACTAAGCGATGCGTTAAAGTTCTATGCAATGGAACTGAGCGATCGTATAGCTGCGGCACTGAACGATGTGATGAAGTTCTATGCGATAGAGCTAAGCGATCGTGTAGCTACGGCGTACACTAAACGATGATAAGAAGCGCTATGCGATGGTGTTAAGCGATCGTGTAGTTCTACCTGAGAGCTAAACGATCGCACTATGCGATGGACAGAAGACACTAAGCGATCGTGTACCTCTACCCAACACAAGGAGATGGCGTTAGACGATAGCCTTCAGTGATACGTTCGGCCTTGGCGAGATTTTGAGTTTGGACCGAGAGTAGCCAGTTCGACCGATTTTATCAAGGTCCAATCCGATTCAACCTCAAAGGGTTTTTGGTTGGTCCAGTTTAGACTTATCCAATCCGGTTCAAGATGCTTGGGTTCGGTTTTGAGTGGTTCAAGCGGTTCAAAGACGATTTTAAAGCTATTTGTAATAGTTAGGCTTCTCTTTGCTTGTTTATGCCAAAACTAAAACCATATCAGTACTGTGTTTATTTATTTATGCATTTGATGTATGTTATAATTAAATAATTCTTGTATGTGAATACAGTATGCCATTTAGATTTAATCCCACCATAGGAAGCATGGTACATGCATTGAAAATATGTAATAATTTGTTATAATATATAGTATGCATATTAGGGTTTCTTGTATTTAATATAAGTGTTATATTAAATATTGAATGTCTTTATGTATGTTATGGATGTAGTATGTCTAAAGTTTTTATAAGTTATAAAATTGGGTTAGATGTTTAAAATCCATAAAGAACAGATGCATGCTCATGTAGGTTGATCAACTGTTTTAATAGTTAAAACTTGTAAAACTCGGGTTACAAACTCAATCGGTATATAATCCCGTCTAAGGCTGAGGGTACTTAAGTTGACAGTCTTCGGGACACCTCCGGCCTGGGGATTATGGCCGAATTATTGAGCATTGGTAACCGATTTTATGAGCATACGTGAGCGATGTGAGGTAATAAAATGCTTTATCACCTAGACATCATAGGTTAAAATCCAATTATAAGCATTATAATTGGATAAACCACATAGACTTAAGGTTGTTTTATTAGCCGAAAAGAACCTAAGTATAAATCTATCCAATAGAACACTTCAGTGGCAGTTTAATAATTTCTATATGATAAATTTATTGGAACACTTCAGTGGAAGATTAATAACATATACAATATGTTATTTTTAGTTCTTACGTCCCTAAGAGTTCACAATCAAGATTTAAGCGATACTTCGTGTCACCCTGGAAGTGACCTCCATTCGGAAAGTATTTTTTAGCTTAAATCTAGATTGCGGTGAATAAGGGGAAGTTGTTCAAACATAAGTCTATTATATGATATATAGATTTAAACTACCACATCTCCATGATAGTTTACGCCGTGAGATTCATATGACGCTTCGTGTCACCTTGGAAGTGACCTCCATTCGGAAAGTGTTTTGTATGAGTCAATAACAATGTAAACGGAGGAAGTTGTTTATAGTAAGTGGGTGAAGGATATATGTCAATATATCCTGCGGTCTCTTCCGTTAGTTTGGACCATGAGATTCCTATGTTGCGTCTGCTAGTGTGCTTTAGGCGACCCTTGCTAGTCACTTAACGACGACTATCCCCTCGGAGGGATGTAACATAGGATTCGGAACAACTCAAACTTCAGAAATGGATAGGATTTCTTAGGTCCATTCCCAACCTTGACTCTCCATTTCGGTAGCATAGTTGAGGTTGACCTCTGAAGTCTGAAAACAGAGGGTTACACTAATAGAATTATTAAGAGTGTTAGTAATTTCTGACCGAAAACGATAACTAAACGACTATAGGAATAAGAGTTATTCCGGAGACTATAGGAATAATAGTTATTCCAGAGATAGTGTTTGGTCAGAATTGTTTGTTTTAATGAAGGAGTATTTGACTGCTCATCAGTAGCACGTATTCTGACTCACTAAAGTATCGTTGCAAATAAATAATGGCTATGGGTACATTATTACTTTTTGTTAAAACTTGATTTTGGATTTAGTTAGAATTTGCTAATTAGAATTTGTTTAAATTTTATCAGCATATCGAATTCTTCTAGAATACTCACTTCTGAATTAAATAACAGTAAAATCAAATCAACAAATAAATTACTAGCAGATGATTACACCAAAAGAGTTTTAACAGAGGATTATCCTCTATCTCCCAACTCATCTAAAATTTTGAATTATATAGATGAGAATGCAGAATTCAAACAACAAGATAAATATGATTTACTTGTTATCGAAGCATGTTTAATGAAAAACGATAAAATCTGGATAATTGATTCAGGTGCCGCTAATCATGTTTGTACTATCTCACAGGAAACAAGTTCCGGGAGAAAGTTGACAAAAGGTAAAACAATCTTTAAGGAAGGGACTGGGGAGGTTTTTCAGCTAAAGCAGTGGAAGATATGAAGTTATTTATAGGAGATAAGTATGTTTATTTGAAAAATGTGTATTACATTCCTTCTATGAAAAGGAATCTAATATCTATCTTTTGTTTTCTAGAACAAAATTATATAGTCTATTTCGAAAATGATGAAGTGTTCATCAATAAAAGAAGTAAACAGATTTGCTCAGCAAAATTAGAAAATAACTTGTATATGTTAAAACCAATTGGGATTAAAGCCGTATTGAACATAGAGATGTTTAAAACTGCTGAGACTCATAAGAAAAGGAACATTTCTCCAAATGTCTATCTTTGGCACTTGAGATTGGACCACATAAATCTCAATAGGATTGAGAGATTGATTAAGAACAGTCATCCAAATAAGTTAGAAGACAATTCATTACCACCTTGTGAGTCCTGTCTCGAGGGTAACAAAAAGATCTTTTTCTAGAAAAGGTCTTAGAGCCAAAGAACCCTTAGAGCTGATTCACTCAATCCTTTGTGGGCCTCTAAACGTTAAAGCAAGAGGAAGGTATGAATATTTCATCAGTTTTATAGATGATTATTCCAGGTATGGGCATATTTACCTAATGCACCAAAAGTTTGAAACTTTTGAAAAGTTCAAAGAATATAAGGCTGAGGTTGAAAACCAATTAGGTAAAAAGATTAAAACACTTCAATCGGATCGAGGTAGTGAGTATATGGACTTAGAATTCCAGAACTATTTAATAGCACATAGAATTCAGTTTCAAATCACAACCCCTGGCACACCTCAGCAAAACGGTATGGCTGAAAGAAGAAACAGAACCTTGTTGGATATAGTTTGTTCCATGATGAGTTATGCTCAGATACCAAATTCTTTTTGGGGACACGCAATTGGAATTGTAGTGTATTTTTTGGAATATGGTTCCTGGTAACTTGTAGAAATACAAGTTATTTTTTCTCTTAAGTTGGAACAATTAAGATTTTTAATAATAAATTATCCACATTTTTAGAAGAAATGCATGGAATTACTCAAACATTAGCAAACTCATGCAAAAGAAGTTTTATTACTAAATATTGCGGCACTAACCATTGTATTGCAGGATTTCAACACGAGGATTAATGCTAACGCATGATTAAGAAGTGCCGCAGGAAAAGTTCTAATGCATGGGTCATGCGTTGGATGGAGTTCAACGCAGAGAAGATTCATTGATCCAGGCTGATTGTGTCACATTACCACTTACAAGTATGGGCATCTGCAGCAGGCGGCATTTGAAAAGCTTCCGTGTGTCAGGCGGCTGACCAGGGCATTGACTTTAATGTTGCCCATCACAAAGTGGACATGACCAACGCCAATAAATAGATGAAGTCCCTCCAGAGTTCGCAGTTAGTATATAGAAATTATCAAGATCCTTACTCTCTGTACAGTGTAGTCGTAATTTTAGTTCTTTAGAAGCTGTGTTGTGGTGCCAAGACGATCAGAAGGGTTGAGAACCACCACCACCACCGGTCAGGGAGCGGAGGAAGCCAATCTTGAGAAAGACACTTCGTCCAACTCCTATACAAGTGATTGTACACAACAGAATTGAGCCAAAGAGATACAAGAGATTGTACTCTGCGGCTTGACTTAGTTCCTTTCATCTCATTTATCGCTTTCATTTCATTTGATTGAATATTGCTTTTGTAAAGACAATTTGCTTCTTTATAAATTCATATATTTGATCCATCACACTTGCCATTGTTTATTTCTTGTTTATGTTGAATGCATTTATACTTTATGCAAAACTTCATTTCAATGCTTAAGCCGACTTGATCAATTGGTAAAAGCATCTTTATCTTAGATTGTTCGAGAGAATAACTAAGCCAACATCAAGTAGGATGCCTAGTACATCTAGAGATAGATTTACTGGTGTCTATTACATTCTGTGTTAGACACATGCATCCTAGAGATAGGTTTTGTATGTTATTCACATTGAAAAGAGTTGAATAAAGTCTAACGCATAAACAAAGATAAGCAAATCATCCCATCTCATCCACATCACACTTTGGTCTGTGTACACTCATCTTAGACCAATGCATATCACTTACATTAAAATCCATTTTCGCATGATTCATCACTTACTACTCAACTCTTTTGTATCTTCTGGCACAAGCACAACACTTTAGTGTAAGTAACACATTTCTCTCATACATTTAGGAAACCTCTATAATAAATACAATGCAAGGTTTGCGTCAGTTTAACTGAATCCCTGAGTTCGACCCTGGACTTACCAGGAACCTAAATTAGATTTATACTTGGGTCTGATTTAGGAAAACTTGAACGTAAATAGGAAGGAGTGTCGTGCGTTCTGTTGCATATCTCTAACACACCAACGCGTTACAAACACATAAACGCATCAATGCATCAACGCACCATTTATACTTAGAACTTATTTTTCCAATTTATTTTATACAATACAATCCCAGCTCGAATCACGATAGCAACGAACAGTTCCCTCGAAAAGTGTTTCTAAAACGTCTTACGAGCTCCAGAGAGGACGTAAAGGAAATTTACGTCACTTCAGGATTTGGGATTGTCCAGCACGTGTGTTGGTGCAAAATCCTAAAAAGTTGGAATGCCATTCAAAAGTATGCTTATTTGTAGGCTACCCAAAAGAAACAAAAGGTGGTTTCTTTTACGATCATCAGGAAGACAAGGTATTTGTATCGAAAAATGCAACTTTCCTAGAGGAAGATCATATGAAGAATCATCAACCTCCCAGTAAGCTAGTAATAGAAGAAATTTCCAGAGAAACGACAAATGTATCAACAAAAGTTGTTGATAGAGTAGGTCCATTAACAAGAGTTATTGATACAATAGGTCCATTGATAACGGGAAGAAATGCACGTTATTACATTGTTAAGTTATTAAACAATGAAAGTTTGCGTTGATAAAATATGTTAGATTGCGTCCAAAAAATCATTAAGTTTATAACATTGTGGTCGTATGCGTTCATCGCATAGAAACAGTTAATTTTTGTATTTTTATGCAGAATATGCGTTGACGCAAGGCGAAAAGTGCGATCACAAGAAATCATCGGTCGAGCGAAGCATTACCGCAAGGCTTTGGAGAGTGCCGATATATTGTTCCGGTAAGCTTGGGGGAGAGGGTCGTAAGCTTCAAGATCAGAGAGAGGGCCAACTCCTACGAAAGCAGGAATATTTTTTGAACTGAATAGAGTTGCAGTGTAAAAGCCTTGGGCAGTAAGGGATTGTTACCAGCTCTACCTTTATCTTCCATTGTTATTTTATATTCAAACTCATTTATAGAAATGAAATTTACTTCTCTATATCTATTCACTCTCTGTTATTTACGTGCGACTAGCTAAATCTGTTGAATAGGTTGAGAAGCACTTAGCTAGCTTAACTGGAGATCTTCATTCTATGCGATTATCTTGTATTATGTACGCTTCATTCGCCCATTAGAGATACTCATGAGGGTAGTCTAAGGACATGATCTAGGCTTGGAAAGGTCAGGTTAGAATCTAGGCTCGGGAGAATCAGATTAGAATGCATAATCAAGAGATAGAAGCTTAGAAATAAGCATTATTTTCTATTAACGCATCGCATGCATCCTAGAGATAGGATATGATTGTATGTGGTCACCTTGCCTTTGTTCATCTTGCATCATCGCATAGGAAAAGAGTAGAGACTTAGGAATAAGTGCTATGGACACTTTTTCATTCAACATATGCATCCTAGACTTAGGAGCACCGCATTTGCTTTTGGAAATGACTTGCTGTGCATGGGTGTAGCATGATCGCATAGTCTGATGCATTCCCAAGTAACACTAGCTAAAGACCTTCTCAACCCGTTCATCTGCATACTCAATGCATTTATCACACAATCAGACTTTTTTCAAATCTACCGCATTTGTTTATTTTTCATTACCGCAATCAACAAAACCAAACAACTATTTGAGTTACTGGTTACCGCAAAGTTTTCTAAAAAATTACCACCGCAACCTGTTTTTCCAAGTCCCTGAGTTCGACCCTGGACTTACCAAGAACTCAGTGGGGTTTACACTTGAATTCCACTGAGAAAACTTGAGTGCTCAACGTAACTCCATCACCACATTTCATCCATAATTCCACCTCATAAAATAATGCATCAAGTTTTTGGTGCCATTGCCGGGGCCTTCAGCAAAATAGTGTGCTAACGGTAATTTTCTGATTTCTTTGCAGATTCTCAATCTCTGGTGAATTACGACCCGAAGATTGAGAGGACGTTTAGAAGGAGATTAAGAAACGCCAACAACAATAGTCAGATAAAGAAGAGATGGCAAAGCAGCCTGGAAACAGAGCACCAAACGAAAACAACGTCATGGCGAATCCAATCCTTCTGGCTAATGATAGCAATAGGCCCATTAGGGACTATGCATCGCCAAACCTCTATGATTTCTCTTCAGGAATCATGAGACCGGCCCTTGATGGAAGTCGATTTGAAATGAAGCCGGTGATGCTACAGATGATCCAAACTGCAGGACAATTTGGAGGACGACGTGGCGAGGACCCGTATGCCCACCTCCGTAGCTTTATAGAAATCTGCAATACTTTTGTGTTCCCGAACATCTCTGCCGAAGAAGTTCGACTAACTTTGTTTCCATTCTCTCTTTGTGATCAAGCAAGGAAATAGGCGTATTCCATCAAGCCGAGAGAGATCACGTCTTGGGAATATGTCGTAGAGAAGTTCATGAAGAAATATTTTCCACCTACTGAGAATGCTAGACGAAGCAAACTAATCACGCATTTTGAACAAGACATGGACGAATCGCTCAGCGATGCCTGGACGAGGTTTAAGAGGTTGGTTCGAGACTGTCCACACAATGAATTACCAGACTCCCTTCAGATAGAAATCTTTGATCATGGTTTAAATCCCGCTTCGCAGACTACTGCCAATGCGGCAGCCGCTGGTGGTCTGCTTGATAAAACGTATGACGAGGCTAAGAATATCTTGGATCAAATCTCTAAAAACCATGAGGATTGGAGAAAGAGTGATTAGAGACTGAGAATCAAGGATAACGACGGAAGTAATGGTGTTATTGCTTCACTACAGAATCAGATGGCCGCAATGATGAACTTAATTCAGGGAATTGCGATCAGCAGCCCAACACTGCAAAATGGGCAAGTCAACGCAATTAGTTAAAACACCGCAAGGTGTGCGGCTTTCGATGATGGGCACGCAATGGAAGAATGCCCAAAGAATCCACAGTCTATTTTCTTTGTGAAAAATAATCCATTTTCAAATACCTACAACCTCGGGTAGAGAAATCACCCCAATTTTGCATGGAAGAATCAATAGCAGAATTTCCAATCAGTGGCGCAAAAAGAAAAGCCACCTAGATTCTTCCCGCGCAATAATGGTCAGACAAGAAATCAGGCCAGTAGCTCGTAACCGCCGCAATTATCCTCCTTGGAGAGCCTGTTGAAGCAGTATAGAGAAAAACAAAACTATGCTTCAAAGTCAGGCCACGTTCATCCACAATTTAGAATTACAGATGGGCTAGATTGCAAGTGAGCTAAAGAACAGACCGCAAGGGGCTCTACTGAGTTCAACAGAACTCCCACGCAACCCAGGGGATCAGGTAAAGAGCAATGTCAAGTCGTGACATTGCGAAGTGGAAAAACTGTGGAGGGAGAAAGAAAAGAGCCTAGCCGAATTGCTCCCATGGCAGCGAAACTTGAAATTGCGTTGACACAAGAAGAAGAAGGAGAAAAAGAAACAATAGAGCCAGAAGTTGCATCGACATCAAAGCCAACAGAGAAGGGGACCATGAAAGTGCAGTTACCACCTTTCCCGCAGAGACTCAGAAAGAAAAAGAATGAAGAGGTATAGTACCAACGCTTCCTGTCAATGTTAAAATAATTACACATTAATATTCCATGCATTGAACCGATTGAGGAGATGTCGGCATACGCGAAGTTTCTGAAGGATATGGTAACCAAGAAGAGGGGCACTGGTAAGTTTGCCACGGTGGCGTTAACACAGAGTTCGAAATCAATAATTCCACCGAAGATGAACGATCCTGGGAGCTTTACTATACCTTGCTCCATAGAAGGACTGTACATCGGGCAAGCCTTGTGTGACCTTGGAGCTAGCATCAATTTGATGCCTCTGTCGATCTTTAAACAGTTGAATGTGGGGCAACTTGCGCCCACGACCATGACTCTCCAACTGGCCGATAGATCTTTGGTGCATCCAGAAGGGAAGGAGAAGGACGTGCTGATCACCATCAATAAATTTATCCTACCAGCCGACTTCATCATCTTGGATTACGAGGCCGACAAAAACGTGCCCATCATCATGGGACGACCATTTTTATCAATAGGTCGTGTACAGATTGATGTGCATAAAAGGGAGTTCACTTTGAGCATCAATGGATAGAAGCTCAAGTTCAACATCATTCGTGCCATGAAGTTTCCTGATGAAGAAGACCTACATAACTCAGACGACGACTAGAATTTGATTGGAGAAGAAAACTTTGACGAAGAGAATGAAGAAGAGGATGCAAGTGCATCCATTGCTTCCTATAATGCGATCATAACAAAAACAAGCAAGGAAGAAGAGATGATCGCAACCCGAGAAGAAGAGCCAACAGAAAAAGAAGAAAGAAAAACAACGCAACCGTCCTTAGTAGAACCATCAACAATGAAATTAAAGATCCTGCCGAACCATCTAAAGTACGCATGTTTGGGGCAAAATGAGAAGCTGCCAGTTATAATTTTCTCGGAACTTAATGAAGGTCAGAAGAATGAGTTGATGAGCATTCTGAGGAAGCATGTGTGAGCAATTGGCTGGACGCTCACCAACATTAAAGGAATTAGCCCAGCGTACTGTATGAACCGAATTCGTCTTGAAGAAGACCACAAGGCAACGATTGAACATCAATGCAAACTCAACCCTACGATGAAAGAGGTTGTTAAAAAAGATATCATTAAATGGTTGGATGCGGGCATTATTTATCCGATAGCAGATAGCACGTGGGTTAGCCCCGTGCAGTGTGTGCCTAAAAAGGGTGGCATGACGGTAGTCCCGAATGAAAATAATGAATTAATACCTAAAGAATCGTCACCAGGTGGTGTATTTGTATGGACTACCGCAAGCTGAATGCGACAACAAAGAAAGATCATTTCCCTTTGCTGTTCATTAACCAAATGCTAGACTGTCTAGCTGGAAATGACTTTTACTGCTTTCTGGATGGCTATGCCGGGTATAACCAGATTATGATTGCTCTAGAAGACCAAGAAAAGACCACATTCACCTGCCCATATGGGACTTTTGCTTTTCGTCGCATGTCGTTCGGCCTCTACAATGCGCCAAGCACGTTCCAAAGGTGCATGATGGCCATCTTTTTAGACTATCTTGAAGACTGTTGAAATCTTCATGGATGACTTCTCTATCTATGGGCACACATATGAAGTCTGTCTAGCCAACTTGGAGAAGATACTGAAGAGATGCAAGGAGACGAATCTCGTTCTTAACTGGGAAAAATGCCATTTTATGGTAAAGGAGGGCATAGTATTGAGGCACAAGGTTTCTCGGGACGGGTTGGAGGTGAATAAAGCAAAAATAGAACCAATTAAAAAACTTCCACCTCCAACAAGCGTGAAGGCTGTACGAAGTTTATTGGGGCACGCTGGATTCTACAGACGCTTTGTCAAAGACTTTTCGAAAATAGCACGACCACTGAGTGCGTTGTTGGAGGCTGATAGAAAATTTGATTTTGACGACAATTGTCTTAACGCATTCAGAGTTTTGAAGAATGCGCTGACTACCGCACCCGTGTTAATTGCACCTGATTGGACACTTTTTTTTGAATTAATGTGCGAAGCGAGCGGGTATGTGATGGGAGCAGCTTTGGCACAAAAGAGAAAAACAATCTTACATCCCATTGCATATGTGAGTAAGACATTAAATCCTACTCAGACCAATTACACCACCACAGAGAAAGAGCTACTTGCGGTAATTTTTGCGTTGGAAAAATTTCGAGCATATCTGCTGGGAACGAAGGTACTCATCCATACTGATCATTCAGCGATAAAGTACTTAATGACAAAGAAGGACGCAAAGCCGAGGTTGATCAGATGGGTTATCCTCCTTCAAGAATTTGACATAGAAATAATCGATCGAAAGAGGATGGAGAACCAAGTTGCGGATCACTTGTCTAGATTGGAAAACCCTGAGATTGATCGCAATGAGTCAGAGGTGAGTGTGGTGTTTCCAGATGAGCGGTTGTTTCATATTGAAGAATTGCCTTGGTATGTTGACATAGTCAGCTATCTGGTTTGCGAGCAATTTCTTGAAGATTATACCTACCACCAACAGAGGAAGCTCAAACATGAATGCAGATATTATTATTGGGATGAGCCGAATCTGTATAAAAAGGGGGCAGACTAGATTCTGCAACTATGCGTTCCAAATGCTGCTCAACAACGCATCTTATCGCAATGCCATGACTCACCATATGGTTGGCACTTTGGAGGACAGCTCACCGCAGAAAAGGTTTTACAGAGTGGATTCTTTTGGCTAACATTGTTTAAGGATGCAGCTGACTACGCCATGAAGTGTGATCAGTGCCAACGCGCAGGTAACATTTCATGGAAACGTGCAATGCCGATGAACATCATCTTGGAGCTCGAGTTGTTCGACGTATGGGGTATTGACTTCATGGGACCATTCCCTCCGTCAAATGGTAAAAATTATATTTTGTTAGCCGTCGACTATGTATCCAAGTAGGTAGAGGTAGTGGCATGTGCCGCAAGCGATGCGGCGGTAGTCTCTCAATTCCTGACGAAAAACATTTTCACTCGTTTTGGCACTCCACATGCCATAATAAGTAATAAGGGGTCCCACTTTGTCAATCATACTGTCAAGGAGCTGCTGCGCAAATATAACATTCTCCACAAAGTGGCCATCGCATACCACCCGCAGACAAATGGTCAGGCCGAGGTGTCCAATTGGGAGATCAAGCTGATACTTGAGAAGGTGGTAAGGCCTTCATGAAAAGATTGGACAACAAAGCTTGACGATGCGCTGTTGGAATACCGAACTGCATTTAAAACACCCATAGATATGTCCCCGTATGCGTTGGTATTTGGTAAGGCATGTCATTTGCCTCTGGAGTTGGAATACAAATCACTGTGGGCGGTGAAGAAGCTAAACTTTGACTTGGAGAAAGTAGAAGAAGCAAGAAAACTTCAACTGGTCAAGCTAGAGGAATGGAGGATGAGCGCATATGAGAAGGCAAAGATATACAAGGAGCGCACAAAGCGCTGGCATGACAAACACATATGTGGTAAAAATCTCCATGTGGGACAAAGGGTCTTGCTCTTCAATTCACGACTACGACTCTTTCCTGGCAAGTTAAAAACGCGCTGGTCCGAACCCTTCATCATTAAAGAAATATTCCAACATGGTGCGGTGGAGCTGATTACCAAAGACAAGAGCCGTATGTTTAAGGTTAATGGGCAGCGAGTTAAGGCATACTGCGGGGGTGATTTTCAGCAAGAAAAGACCTCTGTAGACTTGAAAAATCCGGAATAGAGAAAAATGGAGTGGCCTCTAGCTGGCAAGCAACATCATCTGGGGCGCAAGTCTTCTAGAGTATCCTTTGTTTGGTTCTTGAACTCTCATTTCTTCGACACTTTAATCATCATTTATCTATCTGCATTTTACTTATTACTTCTTTAAAAAAAAAAAGAAGAAGAAGAAGATTGTTGTAAAAGAATGTTGTTTTATTTAAAATTATTTGACCCTCTCACTGTTTTTCTTGTAACGATTGAGGCACAGGACTGCGGAGGTGTTACACAAAGAAGCAACTTATCTTATTCCGTCATTGCAATCCAAAGAAGATAGATCGCCACAAAGAAGGATGCCTCAATACACAATATGGGCGACAGTGCAAATTTGGGAGTTGTATTCTTCCTTACCTTTATTCCAAATTTTGCACTATCGCATCGCATTTTAGTTTTAAAAGTTTTATCACCGCATCTTCTTTGATTACCGCAATCATTTGACATGGATAAATTTAATAAGTTGTTGCATGCTATCTCTTTGCCAATTATGATTCCAATGATGAAAAACATACTTCTATTCCTTTCATATATATTAGAGTCAACTTAATTTTAAGATAGTCACCTCATGAAATATTTCTAGAAGTTAGGTGTCTGCTAGCTTTCTTTCAAACTCTCTTTACGAAACCTTCTAAGAACATCATATGACTTCTTTCAATCTTTTGGCAATGAAGATATTGACGCATTTTAAATTTGGGGGTGAGGTGTTTATCTTCGACCTTGATATTTTCTAAAAAATAATAATAAAAAAAAGTAAAATTTTGAGAATAACAACTCCACTGTCAACGCAATGGGAAACCCATGTTGATAAGAGTTAAGTTGTGAAGGGCACTTACCCGTAGTTGGATGTCTGCATGACACATGTGGTGGCAAGCCAAAACGAAAGTAAGTTGTCAAGATCAATGCATAAATATAATGATCGCAACTCCGCTGCCAAGTAGGTATGAGTTTAATCTGAGAAAGAGCGCACTGCTCGTAGTTGGATGTCTGCATGACACACGTGGGGGCAAGCCAAAACAAAAGCAAGGCACTTGGATCAGCGCAAGGTCAGAAAAAATAATAATGTCAAGAAATATGTAAGGATAAAATCATTTAACACCCCGATGGAAAAGTTTTCTTTTTGAAATAAATCATGTGATGTCCCAGAATTAAGTAAAGTCCTTTTGAAGGTTAAGCTTGCAGTCCCTAGGCCTTAGAAATATTTTAAGAGGAGACTTGAATAAGACTTAAGGAAATTTTGGTATATAGGATTAGTATGAAGTATCCTTGAGAAATCTAGGAAAAGAACATTGCGGTCGACTTGCTAAAGAAAATCTTTAGCTTATGCTTGAGGACAAACATTGTTTAAATTTAGAGGTGTGATAACGGGCAAAAATGCACGTTATCATTGTGCTAAGTTCTTAAACAATGTTGGCTTGCGTTGATAAATATGTTAGATTACGTCCAAAAAGCATCAAGTTCATAATATTGCAGTCGCATGCGTTCATCGCATAGAAACAGTTGATTTTTGTATTTTTATGCAGAATATACGTTGACGCAAGGCAAAAAGAGCGATCATAAGAAATCAACGGACGATTACTGCATTACCGTAAGGCTTTGCAGTGATTTGTGTTCGCAAACATCTGCTCAAGAAGGATTGCCACATAGAATCGGCACAACTTGGTGGGCACATCTGGATGAAAGGCATAATTAATCACGATGGGACAAAAAGATGATGACGGTCGAATCCGAATTAAGTTGACAACCGCTAACGATAACAAGTACATTCAGCTTTTCGGTGACAAATATTTAGCGCATCGGTCAGGGAATTAAAGACATCCCATCTGTGCAATTATAAGAGAAAAGTTGCCTTTCACCCCGAAAGCCTTATAAATACCAAAGACATCCTTCAGAAAAAAGGGTTCCGAAGTTCGGAGAGTTAGAGAATTTTTCCTTAGATAGTTTAACCTTGTTCTTAGATTTTCTTTTATTTTAAGGCAGAAGCGAGAAAATGAAGTTGTGCCGATATATTGTTCTGGTAAGCTTGGGAGAGCGTCAGAAGCTTCAAGATTAGAGAGAGGGCCAACTTCTGCGGAAGCAGGAATATCTTTTGAACCGAATAGAGTTGCAGTGTAAAAGCCTTGGGCAGCAAGGGATTGCTACCAGGCTCTCTACCTTTACCTTCCATTGTTATTTTGTATTCAAACTCATTTATAGAAATGGAATTTACTTCTCTATATCTGTTCACTCTCTGTTATTTACACATGAGTAGCTAAATCTATTGAATGGGTTGAGAAGCACTTAGCTAGCTTAACTGGGGATCTTCATTCTATGCGATTATCTTGTATTATGTACGCTTCATTCGTCCATTAGAGATACTTAGGAGGGTAGTCTAAGGACAGGATCTAGGCTTGGAAAGGTCAAGTTAGAATCTAGGCTCGGGAGAGTCAGATTAGAAGCATAATCAAGAGATAGGAGCTTAGAAATAAGCATTATTTGCTATTAATGCATCACATGCATCCTAGAGATAGGATATGATTGTATGCGGTCACCTTACCTTTGTGCATCTTGTATCATCGCATAGGAAAAGAGTAAAGACTTAGGAATAAGCGCTATGGACACTTTTGCATTCAACACATGCGTCCTAGACTTAGGAACACTGCATTTGCATTGGGAAATAACTTGTTATGCATGGGTGTAGCATGATCGCATAGTCTGATGCATTCCCAAGTAACGCTAGCTAAAGACCTTTTCAACCCGTTCATCCGCATACTCAGTACATCTATCCCACAATCAGACTTTTTTCAAATCCACCACATTTGTTTATTTTTCATTACCGCAATCAACAAAACCAAACAACTATTTGAGTTACCAGTTACCGCAAAGTTTTCTAAAAAATTACCACCGCAACCTATTTTTCCAAGCCCCTGAGTTCGACCTTGGACTTACCAGAAACTCAGTGGGGTTTACACTTGGATTCCACTAAGAAAACTTGAGTGCTCAATACAATTCCATCACCGCATTTCATCCATAATTCCACCTCATAAAATAATGCATCACATATATCGCATGCATTCTAGCATTAAAAGCCGTAGCATTCGCATCGAGAGATGGTTTACTATTGTATGTGTGTTGCATGATCACATAGCATGAACGCATCCTAGGAGGTGTTAGCCGAAACCCTTCTCAACCCGTTCACTGCATACTCATCGCATCTTCCGTTTTATCAACTTTTTTCGAAACTCTACCGCGTTTCTTTATTTTTATTATCGCAAACAACATTCCCAACAACTACTTGATTTATTTGGTTACCGCAAAGTCTTTTGAGGAATTACCACCGCATATTGTTTTCCTAAGTCCCTGAGTTTGACCCTAGACTTACCAGGAAACTCAGTGGGGTTTACACTTGGATTCCACTGAGAAAACTTGAGTGCTCAACGCATTTTCATCATCACATTTCATCCATAATTCCACCTCATAAAATAACGCATCATCCATCAACAAGAGTTATTGATGAAACTGGGACTTCACATCCTTCTCAAGAGTTGATAATGCCTCGTCGTAGTGGGAGGTTGTGCAACAGCCTGATCGGTACATGGGTTTAACTGAAGCTCAAGTCATCATACCAGATGATGGTTTAGAGGATCCATTGTCTTTTAATCAAGCAATGAATGATGTAGATAAAGATCAATGGATTAAAACCATGGACCTTGAAATGGAATCTATATATTTCAATTCTGTATGGGATCTTGTAGATCAACCTGAAGGGGTAAAATCTATCGGTTGCAAATGGATCTATAAGAGAAAATGAGACCAAGTTGGTAAGGTACAGACCTACAAAGCAAGACTTGTGGCAAAAGGGTTTACCCAAAGAGATGGGGTAGACTATGAAGAAACTTTCTCTCTGGTTGCCATGATAAAATCAATTAGAATATTCTTGTCCATAGCTACATTTTATGTTGATGAAATATGGAAAATGGATGTCAAGACAGCTTTTCTAAATGGCTATCTTGAAGAGAGTATTTATATGTCTCAACCAGAAGGGTTTATACAGCAGGATCAAGAGCAAAACGTTTGCAAACTTAATCGATCCATTTATGGATTGAAACAAGCTTCTAGATCCTAGAATATGATATTTGACACAGCGATCAAATCTTATGGCTTTGAATAAAATGTTGACGAACCTTGTGTATAAAGAAAATCGTTAACAAAACTATTGCTTTTCTGGTGGTGTATGTTGATGATAGTCTACTCATTAGGAATGAGGTAGAATTTCTAGCTGGCGTTAGGAGATGGCTGGCTTCTCAATTCCAAATGAAAGATTTGGAAAAAGCACAGTATGTTCTTGGAATCCAAATAGTTCGGAATCACAAGAACAGAACATTAGCATTATCTCAAGCATCTTATATAGACAAGATGTTGTCTAGGTATAAAATGCAAAATTCCAAGAAAGGATCGTTACCTTTCAGACATGGAATTCACTTGTCTAAGGAACATAGTCCTGAGATACCTCAAGGGGTTAAGGAGATGAATCAAATTCCATATGCATCAGCAGTAGGGAGTTTAATGTATGCAATGTTGTGTACTCGTCCCGATATATGCTATGCCATAGGAATAGTCAGCAGATTTCAATCCAATCCTGGTCATGACCATTGGACTGCTGTTAAAAACATTCTCAAGTATCTTCGGAGAATGAGAGATTATATGCTCGTGTATGGTTCTAAGTATCTGATTCTTACTGGAAACACTAATTCTGACTTTCAAACCGATATTGATTCAAGAAAATCAACTTCGGGGTCGGTATTCACTCTTAACGGAGGAGCAGTTGTGTGGAGAAGCATCAAGCAGAGTTGTATTGTAGACTCCATAATGAAAGCTGAGTATGTAGCTGCAAGTGAAGCAGCAAAAGAAGCAGTATGGCTCAGAAAGTTCTTGACAGATCTGGAAGTAGTTCCTAATATGCACCTGCCTATCACTCTCTATTGTGTCAACAGTGGAACAGTTGCAAATTCAAAGGAACCACGGAGCCATAAAAGGGGAAAGCATATCGAACAGAAGTAATTGTCACCCAGATTGCTTCATAAGACAACTTAGTTGATCTGTTTACAAAGGCCCTCTCGGCTAAAGTGTTCAAGGGTCACCTAGTAGGACTAGGTCTACGAGTTTTGTATCACTAGGGCAAATGGGAGAATTTATGGGTATTGTATTGCCCTAGTTTATTGTATTTGTACATTTTATTCTCTCCATATAAACTCAACATTGTATATATTTGTATATATTGATCTACTGGAGTTTTAGTCCAAGTGGGAGTATTGTTGGGTTTTATGTCCTAAAATTCGCAGTTTGTAAAATGATAAACATTTTCTAAAGTCAATAAACTTATTATTGATTGTATACATGAAAGCCTAAATCCAATAAACTAAGACCCATGACTATTACATGAGCACTTGAACTTTATGTGAAAACATAAGAGTAGATCAGATTTGAGTAAATAGTCAAAATAATCTATAGTATATGAATAAGATTGGGTACCTTATTCTGGTAACATTATTGGATGTGGCCTACTCTTTAGTTGTTACAAAGAGTTGTAAAGTGCTACATACGAAGTGATCCTAATTCGTACATGTTATGACATGAGAAGTGAGGGCATCTTATGCAATGAGTTTGCATAAGATCGGACCAAGAAATAAATCACTCTTACTTTATAACATTGTTTATTGTATAAGACTGACTATTTCACTTAGATGACCTAGGTAACTTGATCTTAATCCTAAGCTAACTATGAACTCCTGCTTATTTGGGATTATCCTTAGATTTGTATAGGTGAGGGTTAGCACAATAGCGCTGGCTCAATAAGCCTCCCATTTCAGGGGTAAGACCTAATAGATAGCTGGGACATAGGGTGCAAGATGAAATTCACGCCTACCCAGTTTAGGGATAGGAGAAAGGTTGTTCTCTCAAGTACTGAATCCATGTTTTGAACAAGGGGCTCCACTCTCTCACTAGGCTGAGAGAGTTCTGGTTTAGTGATTGGATCACAAACCAGTTGTTCATTAGAGGATTAGTAGGAACTTGAGGAACAATAAGTAATCTCGGGGATAAAATAGATATTTGACCCAACCATTATTATGAACAACCTGTAAATGGTCGACTTACTAATTATGGTTAAATCATGTGGACATAACATATCTACAGTTAGGGGAGTGCAACTATGGGGTTTAGTGGAGTGACTCATTAGTTAACGAATGGGGGTTAATTTGGTCTATTGAGTTTAGCCAATTAATCTCGAATAGTTGGAGCCCATGATCTGTAGGTCCTTAAGGTCCCCCTACTAGCTCATAAATGGATTAGCTCTAGAGTAGCGTGATAAGTTAATTTAAAACGTTCAAATTAGAATTAAGAAAATTAGTAATTAATATTTATATGAAATATAATTACATGTTTAATTTTGAGAATTAAACGGAATAGGAGAATTAATATTTAAATATGATTTAAATATATAAAGGTAGATTTGTGTAAAAATTAATTTAATATTTGATATTAAATTAATTAGAATTATTTAAATTATTTAAATAATTATTTATTAATTTTATTAGAAAAATTAATTTATGAAATTAATTTTGTAAAATGAATAATTTTTCCAATTTCATAAATGAAATTGATTTTTGAAATCAATTTTGAAAAGTTTGGAAATACATGAAAAATGGAATTTTTGGTTATTCCATTATGGCTTATGAAGTAACTCACACAAGATCCATCACTTTTGCCTTCAATTACTCCAAGCATGAGTGGCACCTCATGCAGCTATCTTCCTTGCATGAGCATGATGGTCTACAATATATTGAAGAGATTGGAGTGATTTTGAGGCATGCGATCGATAGAATTTTAGTTGAAAATTCGTTGTGAAGAAGGTGTTCTTCAACCAGATTGCTGCGGTGAGCAGTTCTCAAAAATCCCTTGATTCAAGCTTGTTTTGAGTCCCATAACTCAATCTAGAGCACCAAGAGAATAGTGGGGAAGATCTTGAGGTGGTCTGCAACAAGATTTGGAGAAGTTTGCAGCTGGAGATCGAGCCTTGAAAAAGTTCTACAAAGGTATGTCATGAAACCCACTTGTTTTTACAAGAGCATGCTTTATATTTTGCCAAAATTAATTAGAATATTTAATGATTCTGGTTGCTTCCGTTGTTGCTGATACAATCCTTCAAGCCATGGTACCCTAGATGGCATCATTTCCCCTAAAACTTGTGTGTATTACACCAAATGGTTAGATTTTTAAGTTTGAATCCATTTTTTAGTTTAGTTTTAAGATAATGGATTGGTGAGAATTCCAACACATGTAGTGTAAAGGTCCAACCATACAAATTATGCTCGAGTAGGCAATTTTGACAGAGTTTTAAGTTGCCTATCGTTGTCTTCCTCTCGTCTATTTTACTCTTCACCAGCAATAGCTGTTGTGGAAGGGAAGACATTGAACATCCAACCACATAAACTCTGCCCAAGTCGACAATTTTAACAGTACTTTTAGTTGTCTATTGTTGTTTTTTCCTTAACCATAGTTGATTGTGTGTGTGTGTGTATATATATACACTTGGTATTTAGGATATCAACAATAGTTAGAAAAAAGAAAGAGATTCTCACAATTTACTTCCACAACTTCTCTGTTTTTGCTATGGAACTCCCTCTTGAAAGATTTCCAGAAACTCAAATCTTATTTCCTCTTCTTCTTTCAGTCATTCAATTAAATTAAATATGGTAAATTTTTTAAAATATGGGACAACAAAAGAGATTGTCGTCAGCCTGCCTGTACTATAGAAGCTGGTGTCCGTCTTGATGCCCATTCAGGATAACAAATTGAGTAGGGGTAGGGATAACCCAAAGATATGAACAAGAGAGATCCACGGAAGAAGATACTTTTCCTTCCCTTTTTCCAGAAGAAAATGAGGATCCGAACAAAGTCGATTTGTTCAATTGCAACCTTATAATGCAATCACATTCTCGGGCCCAATTGTTGTTTTTGTTTCTGTATTCCTTCTATTGCTCTCCTACAACTCCGTTTTCACGGTTTAGGTTGCTCCCGTTTTGCTCGTGCAGAAAAGGCTTGGCTTTGTTTCACATAAAAAAACTAAGGAAATTTTGTTTCTGTAGTGGTGATGCAGGCGTCCTAGTACTAGCAGCTTTATCGGGTAGTTTCCCATCTCAGTGGGAGCTTTCCAAAGAAATAGCTAGCGACGTGGAACCACACAGCTATCGTTGCCCTTTGGGCACGCCCTGACATACCTTTGATTCGTTGAACGAGAGCCCTTCCACACGGAACTCCTGGATCACTATGGCCAATTTTTGTCTCTGTCTCGCGAAATTTTAATAGAGCTTTTCCAGACATTTTGAATTCGTGGTCTAAGGACAAAGTCAAGGAAAACCTTTGAAATTCTTTCAATATTTGACTTTGGACATATAATAGTTCCAAAAAGGAAAGCTATTCTAACTAAATATAAGGAATTCGCCTAGACAAAGAACCTCGGACTAAGAATCCTGCATTTTCAAACAAGATAGAAATTTCATAGAATTAACTTTATCTAACTCAACTCAAGTTCAAATATGATAGAAAACATAATAAGAAAATGTGTAAAAAACTAGCATTTATGACATTTTTAAGAATATATATTCAATTTATTTTATCCAATAAATTTTTGGTTTGATGCATCGTATTTTCTATTTAAATTTTGATTTGGTATTTTTTTTTTTTTTGAAAAAAATCAATTTATACTCTTGAAATTTGGGATGCTATCAACTATAAGTGACTTCCTATGATTTAGAACTACTTTCACCTATATAATTCAAAATCATTAAAAATTTGATGCCAATCACAATGAAAGCTTGTTTTATTGAACTAAGGACCAATTAAAGATTATTGTCCATAAAACAAAACTTGGAAACAAATAAATGGCAAATGGCAAACTAAAAAACGCCAAATATCTCCTTGGCCATTTGATCATAATCAAAGGTTATTAAATTCAACGTTAATTAAGTTCTAACAATGATTGATTTATTTGGCTAGTAGCCTGGTTGGGCATGAAACTATAAATTGAATTGGGACGAGAAATTACAGTTGCTCGAGTCCAAAGTCCGACCCAATTCAAGTCCATGGTGGAATTTTGAGCCAGATAAGATATTGGACTCAAGCCAGCTCCAAATGTGTTGGGTTCAAACTCATGTAAGATCCATGGAAATCCGGTAAATATAGGATAGTTGCAAAAGGTAGCATAGCATTTATAGTAATTGAAGTCACATTTGATAACTATTTAGATTTTTGTTTTTGTTTTTTAAAGTTAAGCCTATACCTATTACTTCCACCTCCAAATTATTTCTTTGTTATTCACTTTTTACCAATGGTTTAAAAAATAAGCCAAAAATTGAAAATTAAAAAAGGTAGCTTTTAAAATTTTGTTTTTGTTTTTTGTTTTTGGATAAGAATTCAACCATTGTACTTAAAAATGATGCAAATTATTGTAAGAAATGGGGATGAAATAAGCTTAATTTTAAAAAATAAAAAATAAAATAGTTACTAAACGGGACTTAAGTGTACAACAATATTTTAAGGAATTGCAAATATAACAAAATCTATCAGTGATATACTCTATCGTTTGTAGACTTCTATCAGTAATAAGATCTATCACTAATAGATCCTTACTAGCGATATTGTCTACCACTGATAGACTTCAAAAGCAAAATCTAAAATTTGTAATATCTACAAATTCTTTTGCATTGTACTATATCTACGAGTACTTTGGGTCTTACTATATTTGCAACTACCTCATAAATATAGGCTAGCTCGAAAGCTTTGAGTTCAAGATATAGAAGCTTTGAATATTTGAAGCACTGAAGATTGAAGCTCTGAACATTTAAAGACCCGAAGATTAAAGTTATGAATATCCAAATAACATCACTCTCTTGAAGTTTTGAAAATCATATGACTTCCAAACCTAATAACTATAGCTTTGAGAACAAGCTGAAAATCCGCTTGAGATAAGTTTGCATTTGAGAATAAGTTGCAAAGTCTTCTAGACAAAGTAACATTGAAGACAAGCCGTAAAGCCTTCAGACAGGTATACTTTTCGAGAGAAAACATCGAATGACCGTTTATTGGAGGTTATATTCCCGATAACAAAATCAATACAAATTCAATGATTTCAACCATTTTAGTGAAATGTAGAAATTGAAATTATGATATAATTTTTTTTCTAAATTATTTATGCAACCGAAACATTGAATCTACTTTTAATTAATTTAAAATTAAACAAAATTATCTGAAGAACGTGTTGATAGGTCTTTATTTACATTGAAAGAGATTTTTTATTTTTATTTATAGTGACTTAAATAGAACCATCCTAATGATATATATTTTAATATTTTGTATTAAAAAACAGAAAACAAAAATATAAGAAAGTGAGGGGGGATAGAAAACGTTACAAAAAAAGGGTCATTTTCAAAACTTGATGGTTTTTTAAAACATTGGGAAAAATAGATAATAAAGTAAGAATATCAGAAATTAAAAAAGGTGTTCACAAACTTTTTTTTTTTTTTGGAAATTACAAAAACCAAAAACTAAAAAGACTATTTGACAAGGTCTAAATGTTAAAAATGGCATATTTGGAGTTAAAAGATCAATCACATTCATTAATCACTTGGGATCATGCTTTATAAACTCATCACTCTGTTGGGATTATACTCTTCGAATGGAGAGGTGCAAATCTTAAGCTCACAATGGTTTTGACAAACTAAGAAAAAAAAAAGTATTTTGAAAAAAATAATGTCTCTCATTATTGCTAATCATTTTGATTTTGTTTTTTAGTTTTTAAAAACTAAGTTCATTTTCTCTTAATTTCTTTCCATGCTTTGCATCTTATTTAAGTAGAAGGATTGTATTCTTAACCAAATTCAGAAATAAAAACAAACTTTTAAAAATAACTTTTTGTAGTTTTACAAAATTGGCTTACTTTTTAAAAACATTGGTCGGAACTAGGCAATAAAACAATGAATTTAGAGATCGAATTGATACTTATAGACTTAATTATCAAAAACCAACACTAAGGCCCCGTTTGGTAACTATTTTCTTTTTTTGTTTTTGTTTTTGAAAATTAAGCCTATAAACACTACTTTCACTCCCACTTCCAGGTAGAGATGTCCAAAAAATCTGCGGGTTCGGGGCCCGTAGGGACCCACCCGAACGGGGTGGGGAATAGCCGGATACACGGGGAATGGGGGAGGGAGTGGGAAATTTTTTTCCCCCAATTACAATTCGAGGTCGGGGACAAGGAATATTCCCTGACCCTGCCCCGTTTTCCCGCCCCACCTCGCCCCGATTTTGTATATAAATTATAAATTTTTAATATATATATATTCATATTAATATTGTAGACTTTATTAAAATAATTATGGATATTTTAATTATTTAAGTTCAAGATTTGTATTACTTTAATTCTTTAAATGTTGTAATATTTAAAATAGGATCCTCTAATTGTTGAATTTTAATTTTTACAAATTATGAGAATTTAGCATTTTAATTATATTTTTTAAATTGCATGTGTATTATTGTTTAATTAGTAAAATTGATAATATTTCATTTAAATGAAAATTTAATTGAAAATTTTTATAAAATTGTAAGAAAATATATATTTAATTGAAATTAAAAAATGTTAGAGAAAAATAAAGGCGGGGAATTTTTTTCCGCAGAATCCCCGCGAGGAAATTAGCGGGGACGGGGAATGGAATAGGGGGACGGGGGCGGGGAAGGCTTCCCCGTCCCCGCCCCGCCCCGTGGACATCTCTACTTTAGGTTTCTTCCTTTTCTATCTACTTTTTCACCAATAGTTTAGAAAATCAAGCCAAATATTGAGAGTTAAAAAAAATGATTTTAAAAAAAATTGATTTTGTTATTGAAATTTAGCCAAAAATTTAATCATTCTACTTAAGAAAGATGCAAGTCATTATAAGAAATGTGGATGAAATAGACTTAATTTAAAAAAAAAAAAACAAAAAAACAAAAACAAAAACGAAACAAATAGTGTGTCTAGAACAAAAATTATTCTAAGATTATAATAACCACTATTTTGTATTTTCCAATTGAGCTAAGTCAACACTATTTCAAAATCTTCATTTGCTAAAATATTTATTATTTTTTTATTGTTTGTTACAATGTTTACTATTTCCTTCTCAAATTAAAATACTTTACCCCTCAAATACTCAAAAAAAAATGATTTTTTATAATTGCAAAGTTCTACTATCATCATTAACACTTTCAAATTAATTTAAATATTTTTTGGAACAATTTTAACTGTAATAACATACGTGTCTTGTAGAAACTCAAAGTAAAATTTGATAAATAGCATTACACTATTTGAAACACTTAGCCTAAGTGACTGGCCAAAGTGAGTATATATTAGTAGTTTGTTACTTACTCTTTCATCGAGGTAAAAAATTAAATCTTTATATTCCATTTGTTATGCTAAAAAAAGTTAAGTGGTTATAATTATTATTTATTTTAATATGGGAATTGAGGATTTCAATATTTTAACGGAGAAAAATATATATTTTATGTTAGTTGAACTATATTCACTTTAATAGTTTGTGGTGATAAACAATTTGTCAATCATTTCTAAAGTCATGCCTATCACTATATTCACAAGTCAACAATCACATCAATTTTGCATACTCTAAAAATATTTAAAGGAAAAATAATTTTTAATAAACATTTATTTAGAAAACACAAGTATAATCAAAACTTTAAAATATTTTGGATAATTTAGCCAAAGAAAAATAAGGTAAATTGCAAAAATTATCTTTTAAGTACGATAGTAGTTACAAGTATATTCAATTATAAAAAAATTAGACTCTCAAACTTCTACAAAGATTAGAATTGGAATCTTAAATAATAAAAATTGAGCTCTCGAACTTATACAATGGTTAGAATTTCTACAATTATGTAAGTTTGAGTGTCCATTTTTAACACTTGTATAAATTTGAAGTTTAATTGTTACCGTCGAATGTTTGAAGATATAATTGCAAATTACCTGCGGTGATTTTTGTAATTTATACAAAATGTTTTTGGAAAAAAGTTCATCCTCGTTCGAAGAGGATGGTATTCGATTACAAAACGAGGCTAATTTTACAATTTATGTCGGCAAAATCGTTGACTTGGCCCAGCCCAAACATAAACTCTAGTACGCAATCGCCTCATTCTCTTGATACCGCATATTAAGCGTTTTATCACCTCTCATTGATATATATTGGATTGGATAATTTGATTATCCTCGTAATTTTAAGCCGGTAATCCTTTTCCTAAAATGCTTTTATTTTATCAATTCTCACATCTTTTAAATGCGAGCTATTTTCCGTGAATAAGACGAGGAAGAAGAGACAAACTGTATCAAGGAATTTATAAGAGGGGAAATTCAAGAAATTGTTTGGTTGTTTTCTCCGATCTCAATTCCGTCGATCGGAAAGGAAAACAGATGCCCACCGTCATGGAATCGTCGCCATCGAACGTTGCTCGTAGTCGCTTGGCCGTTCTGGCAGCGCATCTGAGCGCTGCGACTTTGGAACCGCCGGTGATGGCTTCGTCCCTGGAGGCTAATTGCGTGTCAGCTCGGACCATGGTTGCGCCGCCTGAAAGATTGAAGGGTACGTTGACGATTGTAGATGAGAGAACTGGTAAGAGGTACCAGGTCCAGATATCTGAAGAAGGCACCATAAAGGCCACTGACTTGAAGAAGGTACACCAATTAATGGATCTGTTGAATCTTTTCCCTTATTAGAATCCGTTTGTTCGTTTGTTGTAACTTTAGGGTCGTCTAATATATTTGCTGGTACTATTTGTATTTGTAGATAAGTACAGGAGCAAATGACAAGGGTCTTAAGCTTTACGATCCAGGCTATCTCAACACTGCTCCAGTTCGGTCATCGATCAGTTATATTGATGGTGATGAGGGAATTCTTAGGTACAGAGGTTACCCAATTGAGGAGTTGGCTGAGAGTAGTACCTATGTGGAAGTTGCATACCTCTTGAGTAAGTATTCGTTTGAGTAGCCGTCACTTTAACTAACAATTTTTTGGTCTAAACTCATTGATGTAATGTGTGATTTGTTCCAGTGTATGGGAATTTGCCTTCTCAGAGTCAATTGGCAGACTGGGAATTTGCTATTTCTCAGCATTCGGCTGTACCGCAGGGACTTTTGGTGAGATTGCATTTATCTATTGATTTTTCCTACATATATTTCTTTATATAAATTTCAATAAGTCTGAAGGACTTCTTATTGATAGTGTTGATTCTCTCTCTATTTCAATAGGATATTATTCAAGCAATGCCTCATGATGCACATCCAATGGGTGTGCTTGTTAGTGCAATGAGTGCTCTATCTGTCTTTCATCCAGATGCCAATCCTGCCCTTAGAGTAAGTTGATTTCTTAGTGGAGCCAGAAATTTTCATAAGTAACTTCTTATGGATACATCTTTTGTTGAAAAAGTTTTGAAGGGGGGTTTAGAGAGAAAAGTTTGGAATTCTAAATTTTTAATATAGGTTTTTAGTCAAAAGACAAACCAAGGGAGCAATTATCTCACTTCAGGGGAAGTTTCTTGAGTACTTGGGTCCGTCCTTCCCCTTCCTCTAGAAGCTGAGTTTCAACCCGGCTTTAAAGTCAAGTGCCTCTTTATACCTGCTTGAACTGATTATTTTTTATGCTGTGGCTGTTCAAGAAAAGGTTTTTAGGGCATACCGCAGAGGAAGTTCTATTTTTTACTTTCTGTATTCAATTAATATTTAAAACTGCGTATTTTCTTTGTTTTATTTCCTACTCACTTTCTGAACACAAACTTGCTAGTACTAGTATGCAGTGGAAGTAAAATTCACACGTTTATCAGTTAAAACTCCCATTTACAACCTAATTTTTGTTTTCTGTGGCATTAAAAGAAAGCTGGAAAATACCATATAAAAGCCTAAGAAAGCTGATTAAAAAATCAAGATAAACTAACCTAATAATTGTACAGCTCTTGATGAAATCTTCATTGCAATCTTATTCTATGTAATTGTTCCTACTTGCATTTATCTTTTAAGGCTTTGTGATCAATGTGAAAGAATTGTTATATTTAGTATTGAATCATTGTTTTGCTTTAGGGACAAGATCTTTACAAGTCTAAGCAAGTGAGAGACAAACAAATTGCACGTATTATAGGAAAGGTATGGTTTCTATGAATATTTTATCAGCTAAGATAATTTTATTGTTGTTTTTTTGTTATGGCCGTGTTACTTTTTTAGGTTTGCTTGCCAATTTAATCTTGTATTGAACATTTGTTGTAGTTTGAGACTTCCATCTATTTCCTTCTAGATGGATGAAACTACCAACTAATTTGATGGTATTTTCTCTGAATTTATAGGCTCCCACCATTGCAGCAGCAGCTTATCTTAGATTGGCTGGAAGACCTCCTGTTCTCCCTTCCAACAACCTTTCTTATTCGGAGAATTTCTTGTACATGCTTGATTCATTGTAAGTTGCCTGGGTATTTTTTTTCAGTAATATATGAGGACAAGCTATATTTCCTAATAGAAATGCATCTTCTTTACCTTTGCTAAATTGGATACTCGTATGAGGTGAATAGCATTTGAAGAGAAAATATGAGCTGAATTTGGGAAGTAGAATAACAAAGGCTTTGGGCCTGAACAAAACTTTTATTCCATGCAGTGGTAATAGGTCTTATAAACCCAATCCTCGGCTTGCTCGAGTCCTCGACATTTTATTCATCCTCCATGCAGAGCATGAAATGAACTGCTCTACATCTGCTGCTCGTCATTTAGCATCAAGGTAAGCAGCTTTATGCTAACGACCTGATTTATTTGCACATCTCTTATACTCTCCTGATTCCTTCTCTTTTTGGCTTTTCAGTGGTGTTGATGTGTTTACTGCTCTTTCTGGAGCTGTCGGAGCATTGTATGGCCCTCTTCATGGTGGGGCCAATGAGGTATGCATAAAAATATTTTTTTTATCGGCAATTGGAATAAGCTTGCTTTCAAATGATTTGGTTATGGGTTTCAGTCTTGACTCTTTTTTGATATTCGTGTTTGTTTTGGTGTGTTTCTTTTGTTTTCCTGATGATTGTAGGCTGTCCTTAAAATGTTAAGTGAGATTGGAACTGTTGATAACATTCCAGGATTCATCGAGGGTGTTAAAAACAGGTAATTGCCACTTTGTGCCAATAACTTGGTAGATCTCTTTTTGTCGAAACAGGTAGACATTTTGTACCAATAAACTTTTAAGGAATGCTAGTAGATTACTAACATTACTTGATTATTCAGGAAGAGGAAGATGTCAGGTTTTGGCCATCGAGTGTACAAGAACTATGATCCTAGAGCTAAGGTTATTAGAAAACTTGCCGAAGAAGTATTTTCTATTGTTGGTCGGGATCCTTTAATTGAGGTATTTGTCTTAATACTCATCCCATATTAATATGCAATCTGATCTCTCTAAGAGCGAACTACAAGTTCTCTTTGAAAATTTTGTTTAACAATGATTACTATGCCATATAGGTGGCCGTTGCTCTGGAGAAGGCTGCTCTTTCTGATGAGTATTTTGTCAAGAGGAAATTATACCCAAATGTTGACTTTTACTCTGGATTAATATATAGGTAGGAAGGTGGATATTTTAGTTTTGTAATGAAGAGATGGCAGTCAAATAACTAATTATGTGTTTGATAGGGCTATGGGATTTCCACCTGAGTTTTTCACCGTGCTGTTTGCAATCCCTCGAATGGCTGGATACTTAGCACATTGGCGAGAATCCCTCGACGATCCCGACACTAAGATAATTCGACCTCAACAGGTTAGTTCTCTTCTTTTATCTTCTCATACTAGAAGATGGGTTTGTTTTCCTTTTGCAGAAAGCACGAAACTTTATATGATGCTAACAAGTAGCGATGAGTTCAGTTAACCTTATTCTTGGTGCATTCAGGTATACACTGGGGAATGGCTACGACATTATATTCCTCCAAAAGAACGACTTGTATCGGCCAAAGCAGACAGGCTCGGTCAGGTTTCCGTTTCCAATGCCTCCAAGCGTCGGCTGTCTGGGTCAGAGATCTAAACTATTTGAGATGCATGCATATCAATTGTAGGACAATAAAACAAATGTGTATGTGTATGTATATATCATTTTAATTTTAAATTTTAAATTTTAAATTTTAAATTTTAAATTTTAAATTTTATTTGACAATAAGTGGGATAGAGAAGATTCAAACCTATAATCTAAGTCAATAGTATAAATTTATATTTTAACTTTTGATTTTGAATTTAAAATTTAAAATGTGTACTCTAATAGTTTTTATAATGACATTTATGTAGAAATATAATTGCAAATCAAATTTTAACACTTGACGGATACAAATACTTATATTATTCTCATTAATTTTACATTGAGATTGATTTGTATTAGATCATTTAAATTTTTTATAGGTTTTTTCTAATACGTTTGGGTGTGTGTTATGAACTTTTTATGTTATACTAGTTAAAATTAAGAACACGCTCTGTACATAAATTTGCAGCTCTAATTTAAAACATAAAAAATATAAACATGAATACAATTATAAAATCCTGACATTTAGAAAACGTTTTATTTTAGTCTCTTTACTAATGAAAGTCATTAAATATTAATAGATGGTGTTGGTTTTAAAATAATAATAATAAAATAAAATAAACCATTTTTTTCTCTCTTCTCAATGATCCTCGTCTTCTTTCTCATCATTATCCTATGAAATCATTAGAAGTAGGATGATTATGGAAAGTTTATTATTATTAATTATCAAGTTTATCATTCTTTAATTATCATATATTTTAATAATCTTATGTATTAATTTTTATCTAAAGAATTTGCCTTCTTTAACATGGCAATAAAATTAAATATAGATATAAATTTAATTTTTAGTAATAGTTATAAATATTTAGGATTGAAGGTAAAGTTCATTTAATTCCATTATTTCTGAAAAAATGAAGTAAAGAAAGAAGGAAATTAAGAAGATAATTGATCAATTTAATGTAGTTTTATTTAAGAAAATAATTTCTACAAAATCACGATTTTGATGACTATGAAGATATTCTTTTGTTACCTTGAATTAGGCAAAAAGAAAAAAATGTGAATGAAAAATAAAATAAATTAAATTCTATGGATATATTCTTTGTTACCTTAGATTATGCAAGAATGTGAATAAAAAAATACATTAAATTGAAATAAAAATATTTTCACCGAGACCTAATATTGAGACCCGCATGGAATATATATATATATATAAAAAACGTAGGTGAAAGTTAAATTGTAAATAGTTATTGATATTAATGAAAATAAGGAAATCAATAATTTTTTTTTCTTTTTTTATAAAAAAATGAAATGGTCAAGATATTAATATAATATGTGTTTATTTGTTAGGCTTTTTAAGTAAAAAAATTCATAAATATATGTGATACCTAATTAATTTAGACCCATAGTTTGGCTTAAGCCCAAAAGGTTCAACAAGGAAAAACATGTAAAGAAAAAACCGCGGTTCACTTCTTTCTTCTTTCTTTTTTTTTTTTTTTTCCATCAGCTTCACACATATATATAATGAACTCATTAATTATATATATATATATATCCATTGTGCTTCCATGTCTCCACAATCCCAGCACTGTGATGTAGAAAAACCAGGTTCCCTTGATAAACTTACCATAGAGTATGGGAAGTAGATTGATTTTTGACCGTATTGATAAATAGATATATCAGATAGGGTCGGGCCTATTTGGGGGCCGAATATATTATGTGGGAGATCATATAGCCCCTATATCACTGTTTGGCTTATTGATATACCATCTACCCTTTTTAGTTCTTTCAACATATGCACAATAACTCTCATTTAACAACTCTCTCAGCTTCTCCACCCCCACTTCCTATGTCTCCTCTATTCTATACCCGATCATCACTCTCTCCTCTCTTCCTATGGTCCACTTACATTTTTATTTCTTTACTTCTTTCTTGAGTTTATTTCATTATACTTCAGGTGTAATTTTTTTCCATTATATCCATTTTATTAAGAAACCATGGTATTTCAATCTAGTTCCATACACTTATTTTTTACCTTCAATTTACATACATCGTTTTTTTCCTCCAGTGTCATGTGATAGAGTATATTAATAATTTATTATCTATAAATTATGTCATTCAATTTTTCGTTTTTGTTTACTTAGTATATCAATTTTGTATATGTATAATGCCTATTAAAAAAATCACAATATTTTGGATTAAATCTTTATACACAATTTCTCAACAAAAAAAAAAAAAAAGAACTTTCATATACAACACCAATATTCAAAATCTACTATCCAAAAACCCATTATAAAACCTCGATAGAAAACCCATTAGTATTCAAAAGCCTATTATAAAACTTCGATAAAAAACTCACTAGTGAATATATATGAGAAAAGCCTCAACGAAATCCCTAAAATCAAATAGAAACAAAACATTTTTTTTAAAATGTCTCACTAAAATATTTAACTGACTGTTCATAATCTTTTAGTTCTCAATGATTTTTAAAAATTAAATTTTTAAATACTACTTTCACTAGCTTATTTTCATTTTTTATTTTTTATTTTATTTGTCTTATTTTTTAAGACTCTTTTCAAAATCAAGTCATGATTGAAAATGATATATATGTAGTTTTAAAAAGTGGAAAAAGGTTTTAGAAAAAAATGTTGGTACATCTATCCTTGACTTATAATTAAATTTTGTATTTTTAAATGTTGGTATTTCGTTGACTATTTACGATTAATCTTAAATTTTGACTGATATGTTTTTAAACAACAATAATAGAGAATTATTTAAAAGACAATAATTGAATATAAGAAACTGAATTGATACAATAATTGAACTATAAGATTAAAAAAATAGTGTTCATACAGACAAATTATTTTATAGTACAAAAAATGAACAAGATAACACTCACATATGAACTCTACATACCAAACACAGACATATGAACTCATACATAACAATTCTCCACACTAGACATATGAACTTAAACAACACAATTGTGCACCCCAAACGTAGATATCACCAGACATCCTATATCATCTCAACATCCCAAATAGTCAATTATTGTTTTTTTACTGTTCTCATTGAAGGCTTCCAGCTAGGCATCAGATATCACTCATTCTACTCATTCTGGCCTTCTACGTCTCAAGACTTCAGAGAAATCGAAACGAAACCCTGCTCCCTCTCCAATTTTCGATCAAAACCACTGTCGCCGCCGCTCGCCATCCCATCTATCCACCGTAACGCTCTCTCTCCCCATCGTCCCTCACGGTCGTTTTCCTCTTGGTTGTTTGTAACGACCCTACTTTCCTACTTATTCCTAGGACGCTACTTCATGCATGTATAGGCTTAGCCGTATATTTCTTTTTCCTAAAAAAATAAATAAAAGAGCCGAAATTTTATTTAATAGTGCTCAAATGAGCAAAGGTGTGAAAACATAAATAAATAATAATAAATAAACTAAAACAAAAATAAAATAAAATAAAAATTTACTGTTCAAGGTGCCCCTAAACCCAACTTTAAAATGAAAAACAATTAAATAGTCAAATTATAAAATTAATGAATATTGCACGAGAGTTTAAAACGCCTAACTCCTAAACCAGACTCCAAAACATGACACTAGATGCGGAAGCAGTAAGTCGTCCTAATGGCCAGGTCACGGATCTCTCTTGCCATGCACCGGTTTATCATTATCCTTACCTGAAAAATAGGAAAAGAAAAGGGTGAGTATAAAAGTATACTCAGTAAGCGGCCCACTACTAGGCTCACTCAGTGATCTGATGGCATCATAGGCATAGGCATAGGCATAGGCATAAGAGGTGAACCCAAGGCACGCTTTCATAAGTAGTGACACCGGAGGTCACAGGCATAAACATAAGTGGTGATCCCAAAAAGGACACCGTACATAAGAATAGGGTGTGAGTCCGAAGGCTCACAACATGCAATGTGCATAGCCCAATGGCAACCTTAACAGTCACTAAAATCTCAATGGACATAAGCATGCAATCAAGGCCATGAATCATGGCACTAACCGTCATTAAAAATCTCAAACAGACATAAGCATGCAATCAAGGCCATGAATCACCATCAAACTTTATCATAGTTACCCATACATCAAACTTTAGCACATTTTACTCATACATACAGTGACACAAGAATTTTTGGCTTATCAAGATCTTAGGGCAATAGCGACAGTAAACCACTTACCTCAAAATTATGTCAAACAGTTAGCCACCAAACTCCAATTATAAATCAAGATCTTAGGGCAATACCGGCAATAAACCACTTACCTCGAAATTATGTCAAACAGTTAGCAACCAAACTCCAATTATAAACCAAATCCCTTTTTGACTCGAGTCAGATGCTCGAATTGCCCTAGAATAAACCAATCAAAACAACCAATATAACTTACCAAAAGGCGCCCAAACGAACCTTGGTGTTGTTGGACAATATTGATCAAATGTCTTGAAATCCTTAATTGAGCAACAACGCACCTTGAATTAATTTAAATCAGACCAAAAAATCAGTAGCCATTCAGAACCCATTAACTAAAAACCAAAAAACTTAAATCTCCAAACCATGTTCTTGGCAGAACCGAAACAGTCAGCGACTGGTGGACGCAAAACGGAAACGGAAGGAAAAAAATCGAAGAAACTCGGCGCGGCTGGAAGCGGACGAAACTTCATGCGGCTGAAATGACCGGAACCTTGTGTGGCTGGACGACCGAGACCTACGGTCGAGCGGCGGATGACGGACGAAGGTGAGGCGCGCTAGGCTGAGACGTGAGGAGGCGGCAACGGAAAAGCATTGTGAAGGGGATCGTGAGGGCTGGAAGGAGGAAGAAAGAAAAAAAAAAAAAAAAAAATCTTTCTTGTACGCAAACCGAGGTTCCGTAAACCCTCATTTATAACCCTACTTCCTCTTTTCTTTTCCTTAATTTAACTATTAAGCCTTTTTTTTTCTCTCTCTCTCTCTTTTTTTTTTTTTTAACATATATATGCATAAATCTCCCTAGCCTTTTAAGGCGTTCAACGTTGCTCTCCTTTGTCGTTGTTTGTTTCACTCTGCAATTATTTTCTCTAAGACCTTCTAGTGCTAATATTTGATTTGAAGTCGCGAATCTTCAGGTATTTTGCTTAATTCCTTTATGGACTTGCTTGCATACTGACTACTTTGCAATATACACACACACAGATTGTTGGTTTTCCCCCATTTTTCTTCAAGGGTGGAATTTTATATTGTTGTTGATTTCCCTGATAGTGTACAGAGCAATTACTTTCTTCATGGTCATGTTATGAGTCTGCCAGTTTTGCTTATCAAATTTTGCATATGCTTTATCTATCTCTCAGTTTTAGGTGTACTTGAAAGAAGAAATTTTGCAATGGTTCATTGATATGTACTTCATACCAAACTCAACGTGGGATTTTCATGAAATTTTGGGGGATTATTGTTCATAGTCACCCATATCATCAATCATTGGTTTTACTTCTGCTAGGTTTTCCCTCAAGTTTTATAGTTTTCGAAACAGCATCATTCTCTTTTCCTTATGAATTGTTGGGAAGAACTGCTGCTATGTTATTTGTCATTTCATGCCTTTTCTTTCGAGGAATAGATGCTCTCTCATTTCAGCAACATTTTCAATTTCCTTAATCACATTTCAACATTTGCTCACAAAAATATATTCACATTTCAACATAATTTATGGCTAAAGACAGGAAAAAAAAAACACCTCTTAAACTATGCCATTTGTTCTTTTAAAAATATACTTTTCTTTCCAGAGTTACACTATTACCTTTAACATTTCATAAACATTTCAAAACTATCGTTCGAGTAGAATCCGATTAAAATCTTATTGAAAATGGGAATCTATAAAGATATGCTATGACCCAAAACGAAAATGAAAATTGGGACCTTAATGTCATCACACTGGTTTCGAGTCTCAATTTCCATCCAAAATTTTAACAGATTTTTACTTGAATGGTGATGTCAAGGATTACATTGCAACATTGAGGATTTTACTCTTCTTTCCTCTTTTTTGTTTTTTTCTTTTTAAATGTCGTATGTTCAATAATTGTATTATGCACATATCGTGTAATGTTCTAGGAATGAGCAAACCACAAGGGCCTTCATCACTCAAGAGAAAAAGACTAGACTCAGCTCATGGCTTTGGAGGAGCTCTCATTGAGCATGAAAAAGTGCTCCATGATCTGATTTGCAGCAAACAAAATATGGGAATTTGGATTGGAGACATTAGAAAAGAAACAAAATATGCTGATGGTGTGGTAAGAAAATTACTCAAGTCCCTTCAAGCTAGAGGCCTGATTAAACTAGTTGAGCACTATCAAAACAAAGGGAAGAAATTCTACCTGTCAAAAGATTTTGAACCATCGAAAGAACTGACCGGCGGTAATTGGTATAGTGATGGGAAGCTAGACCAAGAATACATCAATACACTTAAAGGGTTTTGTGCTAGAATGATACAGAAGTTGAAAGTGTCTACAATTGAAGGGACTGTAGATCTTTCAAAAAGAGTGGAACATCAAAAGTTGACTTGTCTAGAGAGCAAATTGAAGAGATTGTAAATGCTTTGGTGTTGGACAATGAAGTCATGGAAGTAAAGAGAACCGGTTCAAGGGAGTTTGATTTTATTCCTGTTAGGAAGATTTGTTATAAATGTTATGCTAAAGATGTCAAAGGGGAGCCCAAAACAGGGGCCATGGCTTCTATTCCTTGTGGAGTTTGTCCAAGGATTAGTCATTGTACCTTAGATGGCATCATTTCCCATAGGACTTGTATGTATTACACAAAATGTTGGATTTTTAAGTTTGAATCCGTTCTTTAGTTTAGTTTTAAGAGAATAGATTGGTGAGAATTCCAACATATGTAGTGTAAGGGTCCAACCATACAAACTATGCTCGAGTTGGCAATTTTAACTGAGTTTTAAGTTACCTATAGTTGTCTTCCTCTCGTCTATTTTACTCTTCACTGACAATAGTTGTTGTAGAAGGGAAGACATTGAACATCCAACCACACAAACTCTACTCGAGATGACAATTTTAACAGAGCTTTTAGTTGTCTATTGTTGTTTTTTCCTTAACCATAGTTGATTATATATATATATATACACTCGGTATTTAGGATATCAACAATAGTTATAAAAAAAGAAAGAGATTCTCACAATTTACTTCCACAACTTCTCCGTTTTCACTACGGATCTCCCTCTTGAAAGATTTCCATAAACTCGAATCTTATTTCATCTTCTTCTTTCAGTCATTCAATTAAATTAGATATGGTAAATTTTTTAAAATATGGGTCAGCAAAAGAGATTGTCGTCAGCTTGCCCGTACTGTAGAAGTTGGTATCTGTCTTGATGCTCATTCAAGATTACAAATTGAATAGGGCCAGGGATAACCCAAAGATATGAACAAGAGGGATCCACCGAAGAAGATACTTCTCCTTCCCTTTTTTTGGAAGAAAATGAGGATCCGAACAAAGTCAATCTGTTCAATTGCGACCTTATAATGCAATTGCATTCTCGGGCCCAATTGTTGTTTTTGTTTTTGTATTTCTTGTATTACTCTCCTACAATGTTTTCACGGTTTAGGTTGCTCCCGTTTTGCTCGTGCGCAAAAGTCTTGGCTTTGTTTCACATAAAAGAAAAAAAAAACTAAGGAAATTTTGTTTCTGTAGTGGTGATGCAAGCGTCCTGGTACTAGCAGCTTTATCGATGAGTTTCTCATCTCAGTAGGAGCTTTCCAACGAAATAGCTAGCGATGTGGAACCACACAGTTGTTGTTGCCTTTTGGGCACGCCCTAACAAACCTTTGATCCGTTGAACGAGAGCCCTTCCACACGGAACTCCCGGATCACTATGGTCGACTTTCGTCTCTGTCTCGCAAAATTGTAAGAGAGTTTTTCCAGACATTTTGAATCCGTGGTCTAAGGATAAAGTCAAGGAAAACCTCTGAAATTCTTTCAATATTTGACCTTGGACATATCATAGTTCCAAAAAGGAAAGTTATTCTAACTAAACATAAAGAATTCGTCTAGACAGAGAACCTCAGACAAAGAATCCTGCATTTTCAAACAAGATAGAAATTTCATAGAATTAGTTTTATCTAACTCAACTCAAATTCAAATAGGATAGAAAACACAATAAGAAAATGTGTAAAAAACTAGAAGTTATGACATTTTTAAGAATATATATTCAATTTATTATCCAATAAATTTTTGGTTTGATGCGATCGTATTTTCTATTTAAATTTTGATTTGATATTTTTTTCCTTGAAAAAAATCAATTTATACTCTTAAAATTTGGGTGCTATCAACTCTAAGTCATTGCCTATGATTTAGAATTACTTTCACCTATCTAATTCAAAATCATTAAAAATTTGATTTTTCTCCAAAAATTCTCACCAAGGTAGTAAGAAAGTAGGACTCGAGAAAAATGTTCATATTATTGAAAATTTGCTATTATCTATTTATTTGATATAATTTTCTCTAATTTGCATTAATTTTTGTATTTAAAGATTTAAATATGCCAAAGTTATGTATATCATTGTTGAATGAGAAATTTTGACTAATCACAAATTGTCATGCCACCACAATGAAAGTTTTTCTTTTCTTTTCTTTTTTCGGGTCCAAAGTCCAACCTAATTAAGTCCATTGTGGAATTTTGAGCCAAATAAGATATTAGAGTCAGGTCAATCCCAAATGTGTTGGGTTCAAGCTCATGTAAGGCCCATGGAAATCCGGTAAATATAGGATAGTTGGTAGTATAGAACTTATAGATATAGTAATTAAAGTCACATTTGATAACTATTTGGTTTCTTGTTTTTGTTTTTGAAAGTTAAGCCTATAAACATTACTTCTACCTTCAAATTTATTTCTTTGTTGTTCACTTTTTACCAATGGTAAAAAAATCAAGCCAAATTTTGAAAACTAAAAAATGTAGCTTTTAAAATTTTGTTTTTGTATTTGTTTTTGGATAAGAATTCAACTACTGTACTTAAAAATGATGCAAATTATTGTAAGAAATAGGAAAGAAATAAGCTTAATTTTCAAAAACAAAAAACAAAATGGTTACTAAATGGGGTTTAAGTGTACAACAATATTTTAAGAAATTGCAAATATAACAAAATCTATTAGTGATATACCCTATCGTTTGTAGACTTCTATCAATAATAAGGTCTATCACTAATAGATCTTACTAGAGATATTGTCTACCACTAATAGACTTCAAAAACAAAATCTAAAATTTACAATATATGCAAATTTTTTTTGCATTGTGCTATATCTACAAAATACTTTGGGCCTTACTATATTTGCAACTACCTCATAAATATAGGCCTAGTTCGAAAGCTTCGAGTTCCTGATGTAGAAGCTTTGAATATTTGAAGCACTGAAGATTGAAGCTTTGAACCGCTAAAGTCTCGAAGATTAAAGTTATGAATATCCAAATGACATAAATCTCTTGAAGTTTTGAAAATCAAACAACTTCCAAGCCTAATAACTATAGCTTTGAGAACAAGCTGAAAATCCACTCGAGACAAGTTTGCATTTGAGAATAAGTTGCAAAGTCTTCGAGACAAAGTAACATTGGAAACAAGTTGTAAAGTCTCCAGATAGGTATACTTTTCGAGAGAAAGCATTGAATGACCGCTTATTGGAGGCTATATTCACTCTAACAAAATCCATACAAATTCAATGATTCCAACCATTTTAGTGAAATGTAGAAATTGAAATTATGATTCAATTGTTTTTCTAAATTATTTATGCAATCGAAACATTGAATCTACTTTTAATTAATTTAAAATTAAACAAAATTATCTGGAGAACGTGTTAATAGGTTTTTCTTTCCATTGATAGAGATTTCCCCCCTGCAAATTTAGATAATTTTTATTCATTTTAATATGGGAATAGAGGATCTCAACATTCTAACTTAGGAAAGTATATATTTTATGTCAGTTGAACTATATTCACTTTAATAGTCTGTGATGGTAGATAATTTGTCAATCATTTCTAAAATCATGCTTGTCACTAGATTTACAAGTCAACAATCACATCAATTTTTTATACTCTAAAAATATTTGAAGGAAAAATTAGAAAACACTAGTATAATAAAAACTTTGGAACATTTTGGATAATTTAGCCAAAGTAAAATAAGGTAAATTGCAAAAAATATCCTTTAAGTATAGTAGTAGTTACAATTATATGTTCAAACTTTCAATTGTAAAAAAACTAGACTCTCAAACTTCTATAAATATTAGAATTAGACCCTCAAACTTGTAATAATTGTGAAATTTGACCCCTAAATAATAAAATTGAGCTCTCGAACTTATACAATGGTTAGAATCTCTACAATTATATAAGTTTGAGTGTTTATTTTTAACACTTATATAAATTTAAAGTTTAATGGTTACAATTGAATGTTTGAAGATATAATTACAAATTACCACCCTATTTTAGGTGGTTTTTGTAATTTACACAAAATGTTTTTGGAAAAGAGTCCATCCTCGTTCGAAGAGGCTGGTATTACAAAACGAGGCAAATTTAAAAGAGGCTAATTTTACAATTTATGTCGGCAAAATCGTTGACTTGGCCCAGCCCAAACATAAACCCTAGTAGCGCAATCGCCTCATTCTCTTGATACCGCATATTAAGCGTTTTATCACTTACCACCTTCTCTCATTCCTCCTCTTCCGCACGTTGTTTCGCTGCTCTGTGCTCCTCTAATCTTCTCTGCAGGCTCAAGGGGAGTGCCTTCCTTTCCTCTCCCTTCATCGCTCCTCAGGTTCTTTCTTCTGATCTAACTCTTAACTAATTTCATACGTTGTTGTCTCTCAATCGTATCCTGTTCAGGTTCATTCGCGATTATTTGTATTTGCGCTTTACCAGATCTGTTTGCTCACTCGTTTGTATTCGATGAATGCTTACAAGATCCATGTCCTAATCGCTAGTATTCGATGGATTATTAAAGTTATTTTACAAGTTTAAATTACTGTGTTAATCAATGAATTCGTTGAATCAACGTGGTCTAAGCCGATGAGAGTAGGCTATGTTAAGATTTTCTTTCGTTTTTAATGATTGTATATTCTTCAATGTTAAAGTTGTGATTTTTTTTCCAGATGATGTTATTTGATCGTTTTAACAGTTGAGTTTTGTTTTTCTGCAGTTTATAGTCCTCTTATTCCTCGGATATTGTCAGGTTTTTTGAAGACTTGTCAAGATGGTTCGTATGCTCTTGTCATCACGATTTGATGTGTTCAGTGCTTTTTTTACTTTCATAATTGAACAACTTTATATTTTTGAAATTGTGTGTTGCAGGTGAAGTTTACAGCAGAGGAGCTTCGTCGGATCATGGACTTTAAGCATAACATTCGTAATATGTCTGTTATTGCTCACGTCGATCACGGTAAGCTAATTAGTTTTAAGTTTACTTATGATGACCGGCTATTCTTGAAGATTGACATGGTTAGCTTTCATTTACTTTAATTTGTTATATATTTGGTAAGTGGGGGTTAGCATGTTTTTTTGGAGGGATTTCACATATATTGAGATGGCAATAAAACAATCTTTCTGCTGGATTTCTAGTATAAAGCTGCACATCAACTTTTGAAGTCCAACTACGCACAAAATTTTGTTTGTTGAAAGATGCTTGTGGAGCATAAAAACCTAATGGAACCAATACATTTAGATGAATGGACTTGTCTTCTGTTCTTTTATTCTTAAAAGAATTTTGCATATTCCTATATTTATTACCATTGATTGAAAGAATGCGTAATTGTGGGAAAAGGAAAGTTTTAAAACTAATTATTAATTATTATTACATACCTTCTTTACAGCTTATTTATCTCCATATTTATTTATTTCTTGTTTTTCATTTCAGGGAAGTCGACACTTACAGACTCTCTTGTGGCTGCTGCGGGTATCATTGCACAAGAAGTTGCTGGTGATGTACGAATGACAGACACTCGCCAAGATGAGGCAGAGCGTGGTATCACCATTAAATCTACTGGAATCTCCCTCTACTATGAGATGTCTGATGAATCCTTGAAAAGTTACAAGGGAGAGAGACAGGGAAATGAGTATCTCATCAATCTTATTGATTCACCTGGGCACGTTGACTTCTCATCTGAGGTTACAGCTGCTTTGCGTATTACTGATGGTGCCCTTGTTGTTGTGGATTGCATTGAAGGTGTTTGTGTCCAAACAGAGACCGTGCTCCGTCAAGCTTTGGGAGAGAGGATTAGACCTGTGTTGACTGTTAACAAGATGGATAGGTGCTTCCTTGAACTTCAAGTGGATGGAGAAGAGGCTTATCAAACATTCCAGAGGGTCATAGAGAATGCCAATGTGATTATGGCCACATATGAGGATCCACTTCTTGGTGATGTTCAAGTGTACCCGGAGAAAGGAACAGTTGCTTTCTCTGCTGGTTTGCACGGTTGGGCATTTACCCTGACTAACTTTGCCAAGATGTACGCCTCCAAGTTTGGAGTAGATGAGGCGAAGATGATGGAGAGACTTTGGGGTGAGAACTTCTTTGATCCTGCAACCAAGAAGTGGACCAGCAAGAACACTGGCTCTGCAACATGCAAGCGTGGGTTTGTCCAGTTCTGCTACGAACCTATCAAGCAGATCATTGCAACTTGCATGAACGATCAGAAGGATAAGCTATGGCCCATGTTGCAGAAGCTTGGTGTTGTCATGAAGTCTGATGAGAAGGATCTGATGGGCAAAGCGTTGATGAAGCGGGTCATGCAAACATGGCTCCCAGCAAGTTCTGCTCTTTTGGAAATGATGATCTTTCATCTTCCATCTCCCGCCAAGGCTCAAAAATACCGTGTTGAGAATTTGTACGAGGGTCCACTAGATGATGCTTACGCAAGTGCCATTAGAAATTGTGACCCTGAAGGACCTCTTATGCTTTATGTATCGAAGATGATTCCTGCATCTGACAAGGGGAGGTTCTTTGCCTTTGGACGTGTCTTCTCTGGGAAAGTTTCAACTGGTTTGAAAGTTAGAATCATGGGCCCAAACTATGTTCCTGGAGAGAAGAAAGACTTGTATGTGAAGAGTGTCCAGAGAACTGTCATTTGGATGGGAAAGAAGCAAGAAACAGTGGAGGATGTGCCTTGTGGTAACACTGTTGCCATGGTCGGGTTGGATCAATTTATCACGAAGAATGCTACTCTAACAAACGAGAAGGAAGTTGATGCCCATCCAATTCGAGCCATGAAATTTTCTGTATCTCCTGTGGTGCGTGTGGCAGTTCAGTGCAAGGTGGCATCTGATCTTCCCAAGCTTGTGGAAGGCCTTAAACGTCTGGCGAAGTCAGATCCTATGGTTGTGTGTACCATGGAGGAGTCTGGTGAGCACATTGTTGCTGGTGCTGGAGAACTACATCTTGAGATCTGTCTGAAGGATTTGCAAGAGGATTTCATGGGTGGAGCTGAGATTATAAAATCTGACCCTGTTGTCTCCTTCCGTGAAACTGTCCTTGAGAGGTCATGCCGCACAGTGATGAGTAAATCCCCCAACAAACACAATCGTCTGTACATGGAAGCACGACCCATGGAGGATGGACTGGCAGAGGCTATTGATGATGGTCGCATTGGACCACGAGATGATCCTAAAGTTAGGTCTAAAATCTTGTCGGAGGAGTTCGGATGGGACAAAGATCTTGCCAAAAAGATTTGGTGCTTTGGTCCTGAGACTACCGGCCCTAATATGGTGGTTGATATGTGTAAGGGAGTTCAGTACCTGAATGAAATCAAGGATTCTGTTGTCGCTGGTTTCCAATGGGCGTCGAAAGAAGGTGCATTGGCCGAAGAAAACATGAGAGGCATCTGCTTTGAAGTTTGTGATGTGGTGCTTCATGCTGATGCCATCCACAGAGGAGGTGGTCAAGTCATTCCGACGGCTAGGAGGGTGATCTATGCTTCTCAGCTGACTGCCAAACCAAGACTTCTCGAGCCTGTGTACCTAGTGGAGATTCAGGCTCCCGAGCAAGCTCTTGGTGGTATCTACAGTGTTCTTAACCAGAAGCGTGGGCACGTCTTTGAGGAAATGCAGAGGCCCGGTACCCCACTCTACAACATCAAGGCGTATCTCCCTGTCATCGAGTCCTTTGGGTTCTCGAGCACATTGAGAGCAGCAACTTCTGGGCAGGCATTCCCACAGTGTATGTTTGACCATTGGGACATGATGTCGTCAGATCCATTGGAATCTGGTACCCAGGCTGCGCAGCTAGTTGCAGATATCCGCAAGAGGAAGGGATTGAAGGAACAGATGACTCCATTGTCCGAGTTTGAGGACAAGCTGTAGATCGCACTCGTGTCGTATTGTTCGTCAATATTTAAGAAGCGCTCATATATCCGCAGGTGTGAGGTTCTAATTTCCCATGGGAAGTTTTTTGTTTCTAGAAAAGATTGTTATGTTTGACTATTTTATTTGCAATTATTTTTATCAACTGTTGTTACTCTCCATTTCTGTTAAAGATGCGTGATGATGGGCAAAATTTTTGGAGTCTGCAGGATTTTCCTTTGGTATTTGTCTTAAATCTTGATGGGATGATTTTATTTTGTTCCAAAACCTTTGCTATGTCGGGGGTTGGTTATTATAGTTAGTTGGTTGTAATGATCCATGAGTTATAATAGTTTGTTTTTGGGTAAAATTATTTTAGTACAAGTTATAATAATCTGTGATTGGATGCAAATAAATAATGTTTGTTTGGGTAGTAAATAGTTAACAATGTAGTAAAATACAATAGTAAATAGTAAAATATTATAGCAAATAGAGTTTTGCATAGTGACTATCCTTAATTGTAGGTTATAAATAGTTGTAAATATCATTATTATATTTGGTGTTCCAAACATAGAATGGAATAATTCATTACATCAACTTAAAGTTTAAGTTGGTGCTCTAGATGCTCTCTAACGCTTAAATGTGAGCATATATGATCACTCTGCGAGGATATATGATCCATTCAAAGTGTATGCCTTTAAACTTTGAAGGCTGGAAAAGTAACATAATAATAACTATGATTATTTTTTTCAAGTTTAAGAAAATAATAAACATTTTAGAAGGGGGATTTTTAAAAATAAAAAAATAAAGAAAAATATCTATCTAAATAGTAAAATTTAATTATAATTGTGATAGATATTGTTATCCATGTTTATCACAGATAGGTCAGTGTCTATCAGTATAAAATTAATATAAGTCTATCATTGATAGACATTGGTAGAAGTTTATCAGCGTCTATCAACAATAAAAATTACAAGTATATCACTGAAGTTTATCAGTGATAGAAATTAATAGAAGTCTATTAATGTCTGTTGATAGAAATTAATAGAAGTCTATTAATGTCTATTAATGATAGAAACTGATGAAAGTCTATCATTTATATTATCAGTGATAAAAACCGATACAAGTCTATCGTTGAAAGAGGTTTATAGAAGTCTATTAGCATCTATCGGTATTATATTGCTATTTCTATAAATAGTTTGATATTTTTTCTATCTGTAAAAATTTCTCTTTTAAAAAAGTTTAGGAAGACCATTATTTTTAAAATTTTATTTTCCTTTTTAAGTACTACAGGAGTAGGAAGATTTAAACTACAAACTTTTTGATCGATAATTCATTATATATGTATTGGACGGGTTTATAGCCTTGATTGTTCATATGGTTGGCTGGTTTATTAGTCCATTCATATATAAGTTGAGTTTTTGTTTATAGAATTATGAAATGGTTTCACAGATGTCCAAATATCACATTTAGTTTGAAAATAGATTTTAATGTTGTGGACTCTAATTCCCCTCAAATGGAAGACTCTCATAACAAAACTACAGTAATGATTAAATTGATTTTTGAGGTTGAAAACAATCTTTGCTTGAACAAATGACATATTTGACTGTCAATATGAGTAGTTAAGGTGAAGGTGAGAATAATCTCCTTTGAACAAATGACATATTTGACGGTCAATATGAGCAGTTAAGGTGAAAAATTTCCTAACTACAACTTTCATCCACTTTTATCATGTTTTAAATCAATTTGAAATACACTTTAATCATTCAAAATCAATTCAATGTTTGATTTTATACTTAATCCCATTGTTCATACTATTAAACTTGATTTTGGATAATTAAAAGCATTTTTTCGAAGGGATTTTGAAAATAACATAAGTGATTTTAACCATTTTACAATCACTTTTAAACATGTAGTAAATTATGCCAAACTATCATTTTGATCCCTATTTTAAAGTTTGTTCAATTTTAGTTCATATTTTCAATTGTCGAATATTAATCCTTATACTTTCGTCGAACCTTAAATTTTATCCCTCAAAATTAATTTTTATCAAAAGTGGTTAATCAGTAGCAATAATTTCATACAAATAAATATAATATGAGAACATGTTTTCAAAATTTATAGCAAAAATGATAAAAGATAACAAAAAGTTTTTTCAAAATAAAGAATAAATTAACATTGAGGACTAAATTTAAGATTTATTGAAATTACATGGATTAAAATTGGACAATTTAAGTATTGAGACTAAAATGGAAAAACTTCAAAGTATAGACCAAAATGATATTTAAATCAATAAATTAATACGATATTTACCGACATGCAAAATATTAATTAAAGGAGTATATATTAAGGTAATGCTAGAAATTTCTTCGTAATTAACTGAATCAAATGGTTGATAATAAGTATTAGTAGTCATAAGGTCTATGGTTCGAATCTTAAAAAAAAAAAAATTCATAATTTCATAATATGCATAACAGAAAATGTTCTCTCTACAATAGTTGTGGCAACAAGTAAAATCAACACCAATGTGATAATTTGTAAACTAATAAATAGACTTTGTCTTTATTTGCTAGGATCTTCAAGCATAGAGAGTTCAATAGCTAAAAAGCCTCTTGGGTAAAATTGAGCAAGTTGACTAAACTTTTTTTTCTATAAAAAGAAACAAATGAATTATCTAGATTTAGACATGTCACACATAGAAGCTTCGGTATTTGTTTCAGTCAAATGATTATTCAATTCTTGAAGTTGCATATCAGCGACGACATAGAAAACTGCAACATAATGATGATGTAAATTTGTAATTGGTTGAGATTTTCGCCTTTGTCATTCTTGAATTAGAAATAGATCATCCATGTTAAGGATTTCAATATCATGACTATGACAGAAATCAGAAATCATATTCAATAACGAATCCCAATCAGACTCTCTTATTTTCTGCAGTCTTTCTCTACAAATTTTGACTAAATTCATTGCATTAACAAATATCTTGATCTTTTCTTTATAAGGCATGGGACAAGTCATTTGTCATTCCCAAGATATTTTTCATAAAATGTATATGAAAAACAAAATTAAAAGATAGGATCAAACTATTGGAATATTTGCTTCATATTTTTGTTCTGAATTCTATCCACTTTGTATAATTGTCTCAAGTACATCAACTACTAAAGAGAACATTGTAATAAAACTCGTTGTAGTATATGAAAACGAGTGACAACAAATAATTTTCTAACTTGAACTATGAAATTAATTTTAAAAACCTATACGAGTAATGTAAATTTAAGGTTAACATGGAAATAGATGAAAATATATAGAGCATAATGTGAATATAAAAATTATATATATATAAAAAATAAACGATACATTTTTAATAGAATGTTCTTGAGGGTTGAGATTAAAAAGTGAATTTTGAAAAGAAAAAGAAAGTTTTTAAACTGTCTCTATTGCCAATAAAAAGAAAATATTGTTTGGTTATTTATTTATTAAAAAAAACATATTATATTTTAACGGATACATTGTTTGACATACTTTTCTTTATTAGAATTTACATGAATTGTGCTTTAAAAGCCAATTAAAGATGTAAAAATCAGGGTAAAAAGTCATATAAAATCTAAAATAAAATGTTTGTAAGTTTGTAGGACTTCAACCCTATGTGGCTATGTCCTTGAATATCTACTTTACATTAAATAAAAAAAAACTAAAAAAGATCACATTTTATTATCTAATCTCTAATTCTGAAAAATATTTAAAAAAGCACCTTTTATTTTTAATAATCTCTACTTCTCTATAAATAAAGAGATTTTTTTTTTTTTAAAAAAAAAATCATATTTTATCATCTAATCTCTTATTCATGAAAAAAAAAAAAAAAACAAATCACATTTCATCCTCTAATCTCTTATTGACAATTTTTCAATTAAAAAAATAACATACTATCTCTAAAAATCTCTATTCCACATTAAATGAAGGATTTTTTAAAAAATAAAATCAAATTATGATTTGAAGTTTAATTTTTATTTATAAATAGATAATTTCAACATCTCATTTTCCATTTGGTATCTCTCTCATCTCCCATCTCTTTTTCTTTTCTTTTTTAACTTTGTTAACCGTCTCTCTCAAACTTTTTTGCTTTCTTCTTCTTCTTCTTTTTAGAAATTTTATTGTAGGTATTTTTTTTTTAAATTTCATTAATAACAACATGTTTGGCAACATGTTTCCCAATGTTTCTTTTCTTTCTTTATGAAATTTAATTTCTCTGATTCAAGTGTCTATTATATCTTCTTTAGAAAGATATCACCTTGTTGAATGAGAAATTTTGGATTAATTACAAATTGTCACATTATTGCTCAAATTAATGATGAAATTACAAATAATCAGATTTGGAACCAATTAAAAGTTGACATTGAAAGAATTGAATTCTTCAACGTAAATACATATGCTCTCAAAATTAGTTTTAGGAATGGTGAAAACAGAGAAAACATACAAAATTTTATAGGATAAATATACATATAAATAAATATGTTGTACAGAGGAATAGAGGGATTACAGGAACTAACCCTTGAAGAGAATCTTCAATGCTTTCTTTCGAACAAACTCCAACAAGGATAGCACCATCGGATCTTCCTTGCTATTTCCCGGGATAAAAATCGAAGGAGTTATGGGCTTTTCGATTTTGGTAAGGAAAAGAGTAAATGAGAGAGGAATTGCTTGAGAGATTTTTTTCAGAATAACTTTTCTTCTACTTCCATGAATCTCATAGAAACTTTCGTGTGTTACATATGGGAGGGGAGAGGAGATAACTCCCCTCAATCTTACGTTAACTCCCTTGCTAACTGCAAGGGAATTAACTTTTATATTTAATTTAATATTAAAATAAATCTCTAAATTAAATTAAATAAATATTAATTAATTCAATTAATTAAATATCATATATTTAATTAGTGTTACATTTGAATATAAATCACATTCACATTAAACTTAACCTATATATATATATATATATATATATATATATATATAATATGATTCTTATTCATACTAAATTTAACCCAAAGTTATAGTATGAATTTCATTCATATTATTATTATTTGAATCTCAATCAAATACATGATTATCTCATATAACTTATAGTTTTAATATGAATCATATTCATATTAATTTAACTTATTGTTTTATATGAATTTCATTCATATAAATAATATTTGAATCATATTCAAATATTTATTTCTCTCATATATAATAGTAATTATAAATCATATTTATAATTAACTATATATTAAAATGTATATATATACATTATACTAATTGTATATTATACAATTAATTCCCTTATTTAATTTGAACAATTCAAATTAATCTAAAATTAATTGATTCTTATTTTTACCCTTAGTGGGCTAACAAGAAGACCTAATGAACTTACAAATTAGAAGCTCCAATGATTCATGATTATTTAATTAAACTCTTTGATTAAATTAATCAACAATCATTAATTATGGGTCACTCCACTAAAGACCCGCAGTTGCATTCTTCGATATATTTCTGTGTCCATGAATATAACCAATCAATAGTAAATCGACTCTTCAAGAACCACTCGTAATTACAGCTGAGTCAAATTATCATTTTATCATTATAATTACATCTAATTCCTTAAGTCCCACCAATCCTCAAATAAACAATCTATTTATGGCCCTACCATAAGCAAAACCCTCTTGGCTAGTGAGAAGGAGGAACCCCATTATTCAAGATCCGAAATCAACACTTAAGGGAGCAATTCATCTACTTATTATTGGAGTTGATGCCAAAATTTTGTGGTTTTGTAGTTTGTAATTGAATTGTACAAACACTTTATTTATCTAATAAAATTAGAGGTATTTTATTTGATATTTAGTTACATTAACCCATAAAAACCAATAAACTAAAATCCGTTATATTCTGTAACTTAAACATATATGTAGAGACATATATATGGATCATATTTAAGTGATAGTCTAAAAGGCCTGTAATAGATGGATAAGGTTTGGTACCTTATCTTGGTGATACTATGAATATATCTTGCTTTGTAGTTATTCCAATTGTTGTAAAGTGCTACAAATAATCTGATCCTAATCATTCACGCGGAGACATACGAGTGAGAGTATTATATATAAAGAGTCTGTATAAGTTAAGACCACGAAATGAATAATCTTTCTATATCACACCATTGTTAGTAGGGACTTACATTTTATCACAATGACCATACGTGACTTGACCGGAATCCTAAGTGAGTCGTGAACTACTGTCTATGAAGGTGGTCCTTTGATTTGTATAAGTGAGAGTAGCCAGTTTTACCGACTCAATATGTCATCATTTTGGATATTCAACTGATCGAGGAGTTGGGGAACACAGCTTCACAAGAAGGAATTCATTCCTTCCCTATTCTTAGGTAAGTAGAGAAATTTCTCCCTAAAATATTGATTCCGGGGCTTGAAAAATATGGCGCCACACCCTTTCTTGGCTTGAGAAGGGTTTGGTTATAGTTGAGCTATAACTTATTGTTTATTAGAGAGATCAATGGTATTTAAGGAGTTATATGTAATTACGTGGGCCCCCCACTTGTACTTATGAGCAATTTGTGAAGGGTCAATGCACGGTTGATTAATTAATTCAATGGACACAAAAATTTATCCATAGTACGAAGAGTGCACCTATCGGTCTTTAGTGGACAATTAACAAAAGTTGATTAATTCAATTAAAGAGTTTAATTGATTAATCAAGTACCATTGGATTTTCAATATATAGGTCCATAAGGTTAAGAAACAGATTATTTAAATTGTTCAAATCAATAAAGGGAATTAACTATATAAAATATAATTAATATAAAATTATTTATATGAGATATAATAATATAAAATTTTATTTGAGAGAAAATGAATATTTGAATATAGTTCAAATATTAAAATTAATATGAATTTGATTCATATGAAATATTATAGATTAAATAAGAGAATATTAAACTATTATATGTTATATAATATAAACTATGAGTTATGTGTTATATTAGATATAACATATATTTCTTTTAATATATGATATTAAATTAGTTAATACACATATATGTATGTATGTATTAAATTAATTAAAGAAAAATTAGTTTTTGTTTAATTAAATAATTTAGTCATTAGGGAAAGGAGTTATTTGATAACTTTTTCCCTTCCCCGTTATTCTCTCATTAACTAATATATGGAAGTGGGAAAAGTTGAATCTTTCATCTTCCCTTTTTATTCTAGTATAAATATAGGTATTGTGATGAGATGTTTGGCTCCCTCTCAAAATCAAGAACATTCATTCCTTTTACCAAATTAATCTTAAAGTCCACATACTCTTAACGATTCTCTATCCCGAGACCATCGAGGTTTTCGCATGGTGGTGTCCGATTGACTGGAAAATTTGTTATGTTTTTGGTTGCTCGTGAGTTCGGAAAGAATTCGAAGAGTTCGCAATTTCGAGAGGAACATGAAGGTTTTTGGTCTTCAAGGATATGTGATCCTCGGATTTTTTCTTCCTCTTTGATTTCTATACAAAAGCATACTTATTAGATTATGTATATATCGTTTCTGTCCTCTGTGTTTTCTATATGTTCTGTAAAATTAGAATTGGGATACGATCACTGTCGCAACAAGTACTCGCGTATCCTTTCAATTAGTATCGGGGAGTAGTGTTTTGAGTCCCAATTTTGATTTTCGAAAATGGAATTCAAAGTAATTGTGAGATTTTGATTCTGCATAGATGTATATTGAATGTGATTTGCTCGTTTGGATGTTTTCGGGATTGATTTTAGTTCTTTTCCCATTCATTTTTTATTTGATATGTAAAGAGCCCGTCATTTTAGGCATAATCATTTTCTATCGAGTATATAATTCATAGTCTTGGTCGTTTGTGATATTTTTCCAACTTCGATTTAGTGGAAAACGGAGCAAAATTGGAGAAGTTTGGATGATCGAGCGAAGTTTTACATTGCACTTCCTTATAGCATAAGACTGGAGCGTAATTGCGCTCACCTTACTTTGCAAAGCAGTGAGCGTAGCGTCGCTACGCTCCAGTCGCAGCGTAGTTACTCTGCAAGCACAAATGCGTTACAAAATCAATTTGGATCAAAATTGTGATAGGATGTTGAAGCATGCAACGGAAGTGATCAAAATCAATAAGCACTCTAATTACACTTAATTTGACTTCTAAAGAACATGCAAAATAGATTTTCAAACAAGAGGGTTTCAAGAATCATATACATTTGAAGAATCCTCCAAATCCAAATCGTTCTTCACAAATTATGAGCTGCAAATCAGTAGTAGACCATCGATAGATCTTCTCTACTATTCTCAGCTTTGGAATTGAGTGGTGGAACAGAACTCACAATTTCATGAATTGAGTGAGGTAATAGAAGAAGGTTTTAGGTGGAGAGGGAGAAAGCTACATAATTTCCAAAATTTAAAAAAAAAAAGTCTTTTTTCAATCTGAAAAATGAGCACTTAAATAACATTTACATGCAAGCTCTCAACGCATAATGCTAATAGCCACTTCAAATGACACTCAAATTGAATAGCTAAGTGTTAGATTGGAGACAAAGACACAAAATCTACTCCAAATTATGGATTTCTCCACTATTGATTCAATTTTCATTTTTCATTCTTAATTTTAATTAATTCAAAATTAACTAAAATAAAAAATAGTTTTTTCAATTTCTGGAATTGAAATAAAAATGAAAATTAATTTGATTTTAATTAATTAAACAAATTTAATTAATTAAATAATAATTTAATATCAAATATGAAATTAATCACACACATAATTTTAAACATAAATCCTATTCATGTTATTAATATTTAAATATTATAATTTCTCCAATTTCGTTTAATTTCGATAAACTAAATATTAATTATATCGAATATAATTATACAAACCCTTATTTGAATTGAACAATTAAAATTCAAACCCTAATTTACAATTTGAACACTTCAAATTGAAATCCTAAATTCAACTTGAACATTTTTAAATTGAAATTCAATTTGAACATTTCAAATTGAAATCATTCCAAATTGACTCAATTTACTAATCCAAGGTGTTCATGTTTTACAAGCTAGTAGAGAGACCTTATGGACCTATAGATCATAAGCTCTAAGGATTTGAGATTAATTAGCTAAAACTCTTTAGACCGAATTAATCAATATTCGTTAACTACCGAGTCACATCACTATAGGTCGATAGTTGCACTCTCCTCACGTAGATATGTTTGTGTTTATTTGATTTAACCATGATCAGTAAGTCGACCTGTAACGACCCGAACACCTAAGACTTAAGTTAGGCCGTTACTAAAATACATGCATGCATGACACTTAAAACGACACTCCTTTATGTTGAAATAAATGCTAAATAGATAAGGAAGTTCAAAAGTTCTTTATTAAATGAAAATGTTAAAACAAGAATAGGGTATCCATAAATCATAAAGGAAATAAATAAATATGAAAAAACAATTCTTACTAACAAGTTTCAAACATCAAAACTAACATTAAGAGAAGTATAAAAAGAACTTTAGGTCTCATTATGCGGAAGCGTAAAAACTAGTCCCAGTGGTTCGATCACAAATTCCGCTTGTCCATCGCTGGTGCATCTCTACCCTTACCTGAAACAACAACATGAGAAAGAATGAGTATAAAATACTCAGTAAGTAACCCCACTACTAGGGTCAGGCTGGGCATCTATGCCCTCTAGATACCCACCTATGGCACATATACACATGAAACAAGGAGACCGAGTCTTATCCTACTATAGTTAAGTATGCCCACTACCTCTGGTGAATCCCGAAGGAGACACAAACTGGTGAATCCCGAAGAAAATACAAACTGGTGAATCCCGAAGGAAACACAAACTGGTGAATCCCAAAGGAAACACAAAATCTAATGGGCATCTAACTAATCAGTACGGACATTCACACGGTCTCAACATCAAAATCATCACCGTACGAATCTATGACATACATGTAATCCTTGATATCATGACTCTACCACATACACATATACCTCAACAGCATGTTCTACAACATTCATGTATACCTTAGCATCATAGTTCTACAACAGACATGTATGCCTCAACATCATCAGGTCAGATACAATCATATGGAAACACATATCATCTCATACTAGCATTCAAGTATCTATGTGTATATTTAAACAATTCAGATCTCGTGCCAGAACATACTTTGATTCAGATCACACTATAATTTATCATGCTAATATTTTCTATAACATACACTTATCATACTAGCATACAACTAAAGCCTGGCCCGTGGGCAGTTCCAGTAGTAAGATTACTTACCTTAATCAAAATTCCACAGATAAAATCAGACAACCAAACGATGACTGCGGTTTGAAGTAACGACCCTAACATACAAATACAACCATTAAATTTCAGTCCAACAATAATTGCGAAATCACATATTCAAATCCACAATACCCAAAGACTTGATCAACAATCACTTTCAAGATTTCGACTCCAAAATCTCCATCTAACAGATTTTAAATCCTAATGGACGACGACTTGGAACCTTAAAGATACAAAGGTTAAGTCAAACTTAATTCAATATTCAAAGCGTACCCACAAACCAACAATAAGGACCATAACTCTTACCAAAACTCTTGTTGAACGATCTTGAATCCGCTGGACAGTCGCTGTTGTGATTTTCCAAGCTCAAATCTAAAATCAAAATAATGCGACTAATTTAATCCTTAATCCAACTTAATGGGCATCCAAAATCTTTCAAGAAATCCAACCACCAAAATAGATCTTACCAAAATCTAAGAGTCAAGCTGCTGGAAGACGGCACGACACGCGGCAATCAGGAGGCTGGATCGGCGGTGACGCGCGGTGGCGTGCGGTGGTCATGGGGCTGGAGCGGCGGCGAGATCGGGTTTGGGTAGTGAGGAAGGCGGTGGCGAGAGAGGTTGTGACCGGCAATGAGGGAGGCAGCGGCGAGAGAGTCGTGACCGGTAGGAGGAAAATTTGGGGGAGAAAGGTTTTGTGCATGAGGGAGAAGGGATGGGCTTTTTTTATTTTATATAATAATAATAATAATAATAATAATAATAATAATAATAATAATAATAATAATAATAATTACTAAAAATGAAATAGTATACTTACATTTAAATCATTTTCTTAATCCACTTTATATTATTTATTTCCTTTCCTTTTAAAAAAAAATTAATTTTTGCCATTAATTTTCAAATTGAATTTCAAAAATTGAATAATTTTCACGTCAACACTTAAATTCCCGCACTTATACTTGAAATCTAAAATTCCATAAATGCCCTCCAACTAAGGACAATTACTGAATTTCCAAATAATAAAGTTACTGAAAATTACATTATTATTAAATAAAATGTGCGGGGTGTTACACAACTATTCACAGCTTGTTCGTAATAACGGTTGGGTCAAATGGTGTTTCACCCCTGAAATTACATCTTGCTCCTTAAGTTCCACTGATCCTCTAGTAAACAATTGGTTTGTAATCCAATCACTAAACCGGATCCCCCTCGAGCTAATGAGAGGGTGGGGCCTCTTATTTAAGATTTGGATTCAGCACTTAAGAGAACAACCTTCCAGCTCTTATCTCTAAATCGGGTAGGCATGATTTCCATCTTGCACCTAATGTCCCCAGCTATCTACCCGGTCTTACCCCTGAAATGGGAGACTTATTGAGCCGACGCTGTTGAGTCAACTCTCACCTATGAAAATATAAGGAATAAATAGGAGTTCATAGTTAGCTCAGGATTAAGATCAAATTATCTAGGTCATTTATGTGAAATAGTCAGTTTTAAATAGTAAACATCGTTATAAAGTAAGAGTAACTAATTTCTTGGTCCGATCTGACACAAACTCATTGCATATGACACCCCCACTCCTCATACAATACATGAACGAATCATGATCATTTCTTTGTAGCACTTTACAACAAATTGTAACAACTACAGGGTGAGCCGCATTCGATAGTGTTACCAGAATAAGGCACCCCACCTTATTCGTATACTATAGACCGTTTTGGCTATTTACTTGAACTTGATCCATCTTTATATCTCCACATAAATTTCAAGTATTCATATAATAGCTTGTATCTTAGTTTATTAGATTTAGTCTTTATTAGTGCAATTTACAAATTCAATAACAACTTTATTGAATAAATATTGAACAACAACTTTGTTGATAATAGAAAATGTTTTAACTTTACAAACTGCGAGTTTTAGGACATACAACCCAACGAACTCCCACTTGGATTAAAACTCTAGTGGATAAACATATATTCAAATATATACACAATGTTGGGTTTAATGAAAGAATAAATACAATAAACTAGGGCATCAGATACCCATTATTTTTCTCACTTGCCCTAGTTCTAACTACCTCGTAGTCCTAGTTCCACTAGACGACCCTCAAACATTTTAGCTAAGAGGGCCTTTGTAAATGGATTAGCCAAGGTTTCTTGTAAGGCTATTTGCATGACGATCACGTCTCCTCTGTGTACAATCACCCTGATGAAATGGTACTTGCGCTCAATATGCTTTCCATGTTTATAGCTTCTAGGTTTCTTTGAGTTTTCAACTGCTCCACTATTATTACAATATAGGGTGACTGACAGGTGCATATTTGGAACTACTTCCAAATTAGTTAAGAACTTTCTGAGCCATACTGCTTCTTTTGCTACTTCACTTACAACTACATACTCAGCTTCCATTGTGGAGTCAGCAATACAACTTTGTTTGATACTTTTCCATACTACTGCTCCTCCATTTATAGTGAATACCGACCTCGAAGTTGATTTCCCAGAATAATATCGGTCTGGATGATTGGATCTCAAACCAATTGTTCATTAGAGAATCAGTGAAACTTAAGGAATAAGAAGTAATCTCGGGGATAAAACAACTTTTGACCCAACCGTTATTACGAACAATCTATAAAGGGTTAACTTACTAATTATAGTTAAATCAAGTGGACAGAAAGATATCTATAGTGAGAATAGTGCAACTATCGAGCTATAATGGTGTGTTTCGATAGTTAACAAATATTGATTAATTCGGTCTAAAGAGTTTAGCCAATTAATCTCAAATCGTTGGAGCTCATGATCTATAGGTCCATAAGGTACCTCTACTAGCTCGTAAAATACGAACACCTTGGATTAGTGAATTGAGTGATTTTGAAATGTTCAAAATCAAAATTAAGTTTTCAATTCGAAGTGTTCAAATTGAATTTTAATTTGAAATGTTAATTGAATTTAGGGTTTCAATTTGAAATGTTCAAATTGCAAATTTGAGTTTGAATTTGAATTGTTCAATTCCAAATTAGGGTTTGTATAATTATATTCGATACAATTAAACGTTTAATTTATCAAAATTAAACGAAATTGAAGAGTTTAAAATATTTAAATATTAACTACATGAATAGGATTCATGTATAGGTGTTGAATTAATTTAAATTTTGTTATTAAATTATTAATTAATTAATTAATTAAATTTGTTTAATTAATTATTTAAATCAAATCATTTCAATTTAATAAAATTTAATTTTGGAATTGTTTTTTAATTTAATTAAGAAATTGGACTTTTAATTTGAAATGTTAATTGAATTTAGGATTTCAATTTGAAATGTTCAAATTGCAAATTTGGGTTTGAATTTGAATTGTTCAATTCCAAATTAAGGTTATAATTATATTCGATATAATTAAACATTTAATTTATCAAAATTAAACGAAATTGGAGAGTTTAAAATGTTTAAATATTAACTACATGAATAGGATTCATGTATAGGTGTTGAATTAATTTAAATTTTGTTATTAAATTATTAATTAATTAATTAATTAAATTTTTTAGTTAATTATTTAAATTAAATCAATTTTAATTTAATAAAATTTAATTTTGGAATTGTTTTTTAATTCAATTTTATTTGAAAATTGAATTTAATTAAGAAATTGGACTTAGTGGAAATTTCCAATTTCTTGGAAGTTTGAAGTGGATTCATTGATTTACAACACCTAGCCCACTTCCTTCATCAAATTGAAGTGGCTTTGACTAATTCCTTCCGTGCTTGCATGAGGAAGTGACATAAAAACTCTTAAATTTTTTCAGAAGGGGGAGTTGCTAGAATTTTGGGGAATTCTGCAAAATTCTATCTTCCTTTCAAACCCTCTCCATCTCCCTTCTCAATTCACTTCAAATAAGAGTTCCACCACTCAAATCCAAGGTTAAGAATAGTAGAGAAGATCTCTTGGTGATTTACTGTGGATTTGAAGCTTAGAATTCGTGGAGAAAAGCTTGGATTCAGAGGAATTCTTCAAATGTAACAATTCTAAAATCCTCTTTGTTGAAAAAACTGCGTTCTTTTAGTACTCAAATTAAATGTAATTAGAGTATTTACTGATTCTGATTGCTTCCATTGCATGCTTGTACAATCCATCATGATTGGCCCTATGTGCTTTTCCCCCCCGGGGGTTAGTGTAGTCAAACAGAAGAGAAGAACACATCAAAACACAATTTGAATTATTTCTTCTAATGTACATTCTCCCGACTCCTTATCTTCTTTGATGGGATACAACCATATGGGAGCCTATGATCAATATTTTCGTGGATGAATTTTGAGCTAACAGAATCAAGAAAAAAAATCAAGATAAGATAAGATAAGATAAGATTTGATCTAGGTTGTTTGAGATATGAAAAAAGCTCGTATCCTAATCCTAATGGAGTTAAAATAAACCTTAGATCAAATCTCCTATAAATACATCATGATGGCTCCATATGAGGTAGTTAAAACTTATGACTTCTTCTCCCTTCTACATTTCTCCCCATCTCTGACTTTGGGATTAGAACCATTTTCTTTGTTTTTCAATCTTTCTCTTCCTCAAATAAATTACAAATTTACCATTTCTATCACGTGAAGGACAAGTACATTCTTCCTGCCCAAAATTTGACATCAATAAATATAATTATATTTTGATCGACAAACAATAATTGAGTTTTAGTCGTTTGTTACAATCCATAAATGAAGGTTCAATCAGTGCATTATGTTTCTAAGATATGCTTGAACCTTTTTCTATTTCAAGACTTTTCATTCCTAAACGACAGAAGTCCATAGACACTAAGGGGTTGTTTGGTTCAAGGTTTTATAAATGCCTTAGAATATGATGCTTAGAAATAAAAGATGACTGTATTTGATTTTGTAAGGAAATGTTGTTAAATTTTTCTAGGAATAAATAATGTTTACGTTTGGTGTTGCATGAGAATATTATCAGATTTACACATGAATAAATGATTTTGTTGGTTAGTTTGTATAATCACTTTCAACATTTTGTGCAATTATAAAACATAAAATTAAAATTAACTTCCATTAATTGATTTTAGATAGTTAATTTATATTGATTTACTTAGTTAATTTTAAAATCAATTAACTTACATTATTTGATTTTAAATATTAATTAATAATCATTCTCCTCATAGTTTCATTTTCATAGTGCACTATACGAATACAAGATATAGTGAAATGCTCATTCAAAATGAGGATATTTAATCATTTGAAAAGGTACAAAAAATATAAATGTCCCATAGCATGTTCCTCATAGTTTCATTTTCATAGTGCACCATACGAATACAAGATATAGTGAAATGCTCATTCAAAATGAGGATATTTAATCATTTGAAAGGGTACAAAAAATATAAATGTCCCATAGCATGTCAATAACATTTAAACTCAAAATAAGAAGAATACATCATTTGATAGGGCACACAGAATATAAATGTCAATCCATAGAATGCCAACAACATGCTAACATATAATATGTTATGAAGTCTTCTATCAATACTATTCAATCCATCTATTTAAGTGAGAAATCCTAGTTTGAAAGTACCATTATCAGCCTTTCACGTGCCAATATTGGATAACTCCAATAAACATTCTACTAATTTCTCATTTTTTGTTTTACTCCATGCATTTTTCGACTTACTTGAATCACATTTAGATTGTTCACTATCTTCCATACCTGTGATTTACATCACACATATTAAAATGTGAATATTGATGTATATATATCATAAATATGTATTAGGTAAGAAACAAAATTCCATAAACAAGTTAAAAAAAAAATCAAGTTCCATAAACAAGTTCATAACATTTCATAAATAAGTTCCAAAAAAATTAGGAATGCCAAGCCATTGTGTAACGACCCAACCCCTTAGGACTCAAGCTAGGTCATTACTAAACACATGCATGCATGGAACTTAAAACGATACCCTTTTATAGTGAAATAAATGCTAAATAAATAAGGTAAATTTAAAAGACCTCCATTAAATTCAAATATTAAAATCAATTGATAGGATACCTATAAATCATAAATGATAATAGGTCTGAAAACACATCTTACCAGTAAGTTTCAAACATCAAAACTGAAAGTTCAAAAACAAGAAAAGAAATCTAAATATCATGAGTGGAAGCGTAAAACTGGTCCCCAGTGACTCGTTCATGGATTCCTCTTGTCATTCGCTAGTATGTCCCTGCCCTTACCTGAAATATAAACATGAGAAAATGTGAGTATAAAATACTCAACAAGTAGCCCCACTACTAGGGTTAGGCTAAGCATCTATGTTCTTTAGATGCCTACCTCTGGTGGGATGTAAGCACGCCCCTAGTCCTCCTGGAACACATATGCACATGAATATCTGAGTTTCATCCTACTGTAGTTAGGTATACCCAATATCTCTAGTAAGTCTCATAGGACCCACAACCTCTGGTGAACCCCGAAGGAAACACCACCTCTAGTGAATCTCGAAAGAAACCCAATCTTGGTGGATCTCGAAGGAAACCACTACCTCTAGTAAATCTCGAAGAACACACAATCTCTGGTGAATTCCGAAGGAAACACAACCTCTGGTGGATCCCGAAGGAAGTACAACCTCTGGTGGATCCTGAAGGAAACACAACCTCTGGTGGATCCTGAAGGAAACCACCACCTCTAGAATCCCGAAGGACATACAACCTCTAGTGGGTATCTAACTAACATTGAGGACACTATCACGATTTCAACATCACGAGTATCATAAATGGTTCTATAACTCACATATACATCTCATTATCATAGTTCCATAACATACATATACATCTCATCATCATAGTCCCATAACATACATATATATCTCATCATCATAGTCCCATAACATACATATACATCATCCCCAGATTCAACAAAATATCAAAGAATAAAATGTACTTAAATCATGTTAGCATTCAATCCTCTTTCATACGTACCTAGTTTTTTAAGTTCTCATATCAGCAAAGACATACATAAACATCAAACCATCAACAATCCTCAGTAAATCATAACTATATTGCCTGCATGTGGGCAGTTTCAGTAGTAAGGTTACTTACCTCGAAGTGAAAATCCAAAACTTAAATCAAGCAACCACATGTCAACAACAACTCAAAATAACGATCCTAGCACAGAAATACAACCTTCAAATAAATCAACTCAAAAACTAAAAATTAAACCGTTAGGCCAAATCCAGAATATCCAAAAATTACAACCACTCTTGATGAGTTCAAAATTTAAATGCCCAAAAGCTTACCCCAAACCGTGACAAAACCACCAACGAAACGACCTGCTAACCCGCAAGCTGATTCCAAGGACCGCCCTCATAGGCTGGAGCTCACAACTCACTCAGGATTAAGGTCATGTTACCTATGGTCATCCTGGTAAAATGAAAGTCTCTATTATGAACGACGTTATATAATGAAACTAAGCATTTCGTGTTCCGGTATTATACAAACTCCTTTGAATAGAATATCCTCGCTCGCATATCTAATACACGAATGATCAGAATTATATCATTTGTAACATCTACAAAGCGGGCCATACTCGTAGTGTCACCAGGATAAGGTATCCAACCTTATCCATATACTACAGACCATTTAGGTTATCACTTAAACATGAATCACCTGTATGTCTCCACATACATGTTTAAGTTACAACGATAATCTTGGATATTAGTTTATTGGTTTGTGGTTAATGCAACTAAAATATCACATATTCCATGGAAAAAGTGAATAAAATACCAAATATTATTAATCATATACAAGTTTGTTCATACAAGGTTTACAAACTATAGGACCCTATGAGATTTAGGGCATTAACCCTAATGATTAGAAGATGTGATGAGACAGTTTGCTGATAACAATCTTCTTTTTTAGCAGGAGATCCGCAACTTCTAGCAGGAAAGCTTTAGTTTTCGGACTGAGGTTAGAACTAATCTTCAGAGTTTGAGAGACTCAGTCATTCAATCTTCTGATTCAGTTGAGAAAAGGCGCGAATCCCTACCACTTACATCCTATAACACTATCTAGGCATGCAGCGATGAGGTAACCTATGTTGAGATTGAGGATGAGCTAGAAGATAGCATGCCAGGTCTAGAGCCAGTTTGTGAGGACGAAGAAGAACCTAAGTCTAAAACCATCGATTTCTAGGTGATTTAGTTAAAGGTTGAAAGACCTTGCCATGTTCTGCCCTCTTGTATATCGTTTATTTTTTAGTTTTGTTGTTGTTCTTCTCAAGAGTCTGTTAAGTTTTTCTTTATTTCGACTCATTTGAGTCGCTTGAGTCTTTTGATTATTTCTTTTTACCTTTTTTTGACTAATATGAAAAATACCAAATTCGACTTATCTGATTCTCTTCAAAAGATGCTGAGCTTTATAGCCTTATCGGGCTATATTGACTCATCTAAGAAAGGATTAGAGAAATACGAGAATTTCTTTGTATCTTACAGTGGACAGATCACTTCGAGCAACCGACTTTTAAAATTTGCCCTTCCTAGAGGGAGCCAAGTGATAAAATTTACCGTTTTCTTTATTTACTTTCTAAATTAGCTTTCTTTTTGTTTTTGTTTTATAGGAAAACCCTATAAGAGAAGAGCATCTTTTGAGAGGCGAGCCCTACTGCCACACCTTAAATACCGTGCACGAAAATGCCTATAGGGGAGGTGTTCTATTCTCTTGTCTTTATTTTCATTGGGCTTAGATTAGAGATACATTGGGGACAATGTATCGTTTTAAGTTGGGGGTGGTGATTATATATGCATGTCTAGGAAGTCCTTAAGCACTTAAGCTCAAACTTTGTGGTTGAGCTCCTAATATGATTTTTGTGATGATGACTTTTTGTGATAGGTTTTAGACGACTCTCTATTCGCTTTGTTTAGGATTCACAAAATGTATGTTTGATTCTGGGACATATTTAATTTTTTTTCTTGATTCCCTTGCATATTTTGAGCACATAACCATCTTTTTGTGGTCTTGAATGCTTAGGATTGGGTTATTTGGTCCATATGTTTGTTGTCATCCCAAAAGGTCTAGGTGATAATTGTTAAGTAACTGAAACTCAACTTAGTAATGCATGCTTAGATTTTTGCCAAACTTTTGTTTTGTGAAGTAAAGCTTATTGTATGCTAAATAAAAGACAAGTATGTTGTAGAGTAAAAGTAGGTTTGTATGAGATATTTTTTAAGAATTACTCCTCTTTCTTAGAGGTGTGATTAGCCTGAGGCGGCTGTGACACTCGTAGTTTCCCTTTAAGCTAAAGTGCCCTTGAGGAATGAGTAAGCTTCGACACCTTTAAAGGATACATTGCTCGTAGTTGTATGTCTTTCATGTACCCGTGTGGACAAGCCAAAACGAAGGTGGCGTAGTCTGGATAACGGTTTCTCTTTTGTGTAAAAAAAAAAAAGAGTAGAATAAAAGTTTGGTTCCCTTAAGTTTTACTGTGTCACCTTGGGTCTAGGAAGCTTAATATTTGATCCTCTAAGCCAGAGTACGGGGAAAACGAGTTGAGGGTCGTATAAAACCTTCCCTGGTTAGTAAAGACCTAGATATGATTGGCTAAGCACACACAAACACACATAGGAGATAGAGACTTTGTTTTAAATTTCTTGATTTAGTGCATGCTTTTGAATGACTCTATCTTTATGAAGAGTTTGTTATCTTTAGCCTCGAGATTCGAGTTACTCATTTTCATCACATGTTTCAATGTTTGATGTCTATATTTTGTATTACTTTGCTGAGGACGAGCAAAAATTAAGTTGGGGGTGTTTAATAACTCTAAAAAAAAGCTATAATTCCTAACTTAATTTAGTCTAATTAATGGATTTTTAATGTTAATTACCCTATTTTGTAGGTATTGAGTACTGAGGAGGTAGAACCGAGCAATTGGATTCAAGCGAGATTAATTTGAAGCAATTTGAAAGTGATTTTAGCATTCAGACTTCAAAGAATGAGAAATGACCTAAATGCCCCTGACCGGAGCGTCATAACCTTGTTCAACGCTCTAGTGCAACGCTGAAAGGCAGAACACATGGATGCGGTAGTGCTGCAACACTAAGTACTTTTAATTGAATGCCACCAATGCACACGCACAAGGCAGTGTCGTGCCAGAGTTGTAACGCCATTCCAACGCTCGAGAGCTATGTTGACAAGAGCGTTACAATGCTGTCATCAGCGTTGTAACGCTACGCCTGATGCCTATACATATTTCTCTTTAGTTTAAGAGAGGAGATTGATTTTATAGAGGCCGAAGTGGATCTTCAATTTCCTTATTCTCCCTTCAGATTTTAGCATATTATCTTAGGTTTTACATTTTATTTTTTGTTGTAATCAATGGACCAGATCTTTATCTCGAGTTTGTCTATGAATTTTTAAGGTAATTCCTATCTAGTTTTTTTTTAGCAAGAGTTCCTATGTTCAATTTCATGAGATTTTCTTGATTAAATTTGATATCCTTCAACTCTATGCTTTCTTTGAATCTTGATGTAATTTAGATTTGCATTTATGTGTTGGACTGACGACCCTATCATAATTGCATATCTCTATTAGTTAATTTTGAGCTCGCGCGTTTCCTTGAGTTTGTCTATGCTTGAATTTACCCGGTAGCATGGGATTGAATGTGAATGCTTAGATTTATAGGCTAGACTAGAATCTTAGTAATACATGTTCAATCTAGGTTCAAAGAAAAAATTTATTAATTGAATTAGTTTTCGAATTAATTAATTAACACAATTGAATCCTCAATCTTCATGCATATGAATTTTTAATTCTATATGGACGCTATCGAACACGGTAGAATTAAGAGTATATAGTTTAGTTAGGGTTTGGCTCTCCAACTTTAATTAATAATTAGAACGCTTGATTAATTCGGTCTTAATTGGTTGTTGGCCTTTGTAGAGAGTAGTTAAGTCAAATCGATTTAGTAGTTGTGCATGCATAGAATGTATGTTTATTTAATTATTGAATTCCATGATAGAAATTGCATAGGATTTCTCTCTCTTGCTCTAGAAATTAGATAGATCCCTATCCTAGATTATATTTACCCTTGCATTTTATGTTTCACATGTTTATCTCTTTCCCACAAAAACTCCACATTTATCACTCTAGTTAATAATACGACTTAACGAAACAAATCGCTCTTCCCTGCGGATTGACCTGGAGTTACCACTATTATTACGTTTTTGTAATGATAGAAGTACTTCTGTATTATAAATTTTCTTTTGATTTGTGTCTCTTTTCGGGAATTAAACGACATCGAAAAAAGTTGCGAATAATAGGATGCTCCCACTTGTATGTCTCCACATGAACAATTTCGGGATCATATCGTTTGTATTGAATACAAAGCGGGTCACATTCATAGTGTTCTCAGGATGAGGTACCTAACCCTATCCTTATACTTATAGACTATTTGGCTATATACTTAAACTTGATCTATTTTTATGTCTCTACATAAAGTTTAAGTATTCATGCGATAGCTGGGGGTTCATTACTTTATTGGATTTAGGCTATTACAAGTGCAATTTACGCATTCAATAACAACTTTATCGAATAAACCTTAATAAAACTTTATTGTAAAATAGAATAAATTTAACGATTACAAACTGCAAGTTTTAAGACATACAACCCAAACGTGATTAACTATTACAAATGCTCCACAATTATATTACAAATTTCGTTGTAGGGTCCAATTTACAAAATGTTGGTAAACACCTACAAACGTGATTAACTAAGCCTATTTTTTATATTACCATTTATTTATGGGCTAACAAGAGAAATAGTAGATTTTAACTTTTCATTTGTAGAAATAGCAAATCAATATTTTATTCGTAAAAATGAAAAAATGAATTAAAAATAAAAAATAAAAGAATTTTTAAAGTCTAAACTACCTCAGTCACACAAATGAGAGTGTAATTGACTTATTAAGAACTATTCATAATTACACTATAATTAAAATAAACATTTAGAGACTATCATTGTCTCTCTTGGCCAGGCTCTTAGCACTGCATCGACATCTTTTCCAACCAAGGTGCCACCATTTTCCTTTCTAAAATCGACTCCTCTACTAACAGTGGTGACACCTTCAGACATCCCTTGCTCTGTTGGACATGGCTCCCTTTCCTTTCATCAAAACTTTACAACCAGATTCAACTTTGGCTCCTTCTCTATTGAATTCACTTATTGCTCCTTCGGAGTCACTAGTGATCACTCCAGTTCCATTCTCTTATCTCAACTTCTTTGACACAGGCTCCGTCACCGACCTACAACCCTAGCAATGGTGCTATCGTGAATAAAATTATGTCTCTGAATCTATCATTGAAACCATGAATTCCTCCACTCTACTACTTTAAATGCGATTGATCTGTCTTCACTCTTCACTCTACTACTTTAAGGAAATCACCAGCGCAAAGAAGCAAATAGGGGAGGGCATGCAACGTTGTTGGGTTAAAATAATTTAAGTATTTTTTTTTATAAAAAAGATTAAATGCGTTATATATATCTGTAGTAGGCAAGAAAATCACTCGTTTGATCGAGTATGCTACCAATATATATATAATCTAATATTTGATTGTATAAATTTTTCAAACCAACTAAAAATAAAAATGCAAAAACATAAATAAATTGAAAAAGATTAAAAAAATGAAAACAAATAAATAAAATGATGTTTAAAAAAAGTTTGGTTTAGTTTTGATATTTGAAAAAAAAAATAACAGTATGATTTTATGATTTAAAACAGAAGAAATATTTTAGGAGAAGATAAAGGTTTATGATAAAAGAAACGTTTAAAACAGAATGAGGGTTTTATAGTCATAGAAGGTCTTGTGAAAGTTTTTGGCGATACTTTCGATGAGATATTTACATTGAAAGAAATCAGACATGAGGATTTTCATGAATGATCGTTCCAAATTCCATTCGATATTGAACATACACAATTACAGTATAAGAAACAGAAACTTACAGGTCACGCACAATACGAAATAACAGCATGCTTAACAATAATATCAAGGGATAAAGTATCATACCTTTGAAGACTCATTCTTCAAATTCCCTCGATCATGAACGCTCGACTAGTCTCTAAGACAGCAATACACAAACACTCGAACAAAACGACCGCAACACAACACGATCAACAGCAAACACAGACTCAACGATCTCTAAGATCACGAACCCAACGAACGACCTCCAAAACCTCGAACTCAGTCGAGTTGAGTGAAGACACCACCACAATAGTTACCTTGGTATTCACGGTGTGAGAATCCAGAAGTGTGGGCTTTGTGTGGGCTTGGTTAGAGGCAGAGACTAAAGGAATAACAATCGTGTAAATGATTGAGCAAGTAGTTCAATCCCGCTCGCATGTCTCCACATGAATGGTCAGGATCACACCATTTGTAGTAGTTCACAACACTTGTAAACCTCTCGTATCCGTAGTGTCACTAGGATAAGGTATCCCTCCTTTATCCTTATACTACATAGCTTTTAGGTTATTACTTAAAGCATGATCCACTTGTATATCTCCTATACATGCTTAAGTTTACCTACAATAACCATAGAGCTTTGTTTATTGGATATGAGTAAATGCCAAATAAAATAACACTTATTTTATTCATAACAATGTGTACAGTTTACAAACTACAAAGAATTAGGACACCAATCCCAACATACATGACCTACAAATATACTGTAGTTAGTCTCCAAACTACACCAAACAAATATACTAAACTTAAAAACAAATACACTGCAATTGAAAATCAATTAACCGAACTATCTAAATCGCTTTTGAACTTACCCAATTGTTCTAGACCCAAAACATCAATTTAGAAAGTGAGGGCTGGACTGATAAAAACTTTATCTAAATAATTGCATTCATGAAAAAAGAAACCGGTTTAGATTGGAGTATAAAAATCTCAATTAAAAATCGTCAATTAAAATTACTAACCAATTATAAAGTAGTGTTGATGTCGATTGTGGAGATCTCATGAACATAAGAGAACAAACAATATTCAACGATGGTACATCATTTCTTGATCGAATATGTCAAGGTGGGTTTAGGACCCCAAGACAAACTTTTCACGATGGCTGATAGGAATCAATTTGGAAAGAAGAGACTTTGCAACTTGAACTCTTGGTCGATGGTCGATTAAGTCATGCCTTTCATCTATGCACCATTAGATTTGATCGATTAAATTAAGCATCCAAAGTAAACTTGTCATCGATTGAGAAAAAAAATAAAACCAGTAAAAAAAGATGAAAATTAAAAGAAAAAATTTGAACTTGAAGATAAAGGTCACATATAATGTTTGGAAAAAAAATTACATTCGATTTTTAAAATTTGAGAAGTATAGGGAGATAATTTAGGAGAAAGTCAGGATTCATACTAAACAATCTACAAACGGCAGAATTAGTTAACGTGAAATTGAAAATCCAAATTATGACATTTTAGGGTTAAAGAAAACTAGGAACACAATGAAATTTCTGGATTGCTATTCTTCCAATGAAATCTTTAAAACAAAAAAGAATATGGTTCAAAATTTTTAAATAAGACTAATTAACAAATGTGAGACGTTTTCAAATATTTCACGTTTAAAACAAAATTATAATAACGATAGTCACAAAAATAATTTAAAAAATGCATGATTTAGTTATGATTAACATAAAACCTAATATAATAAAAAAGTTAGTTAGAAAAACTAATTAATATAAGATTCGAAAATTCTAAGATAATTATAAAAACAACTTAAAAAACATATGATTTAGTTATGATGAAATTGAAAATCCAAATGATGGTATTTTAAGGTTAAAGAAAAGTGGGAACACGTGAGTGTGAGAGTATTGAGTGAAATTTCTGTTTTGCTATTCTTCCCAATAGAATCTTTAAAACAAAAAAAAATATGATTCAAAATTTTAAAATAAGACTAATTAACAAAAATGAGATGTTTTCAAATATTCCACGTTTAAAACAAAATTATAATAAAGATAATCACAAAAATAATTTAAAAAACACATAATTTAGTTATGATTAATCGAAAATCTAATATAAATAAAAATTTAGTTAGAAAACTAATTAATATAAGATTTGAAAATTTTAAGATAATTATAAAAACAATTTAAAAAACAGATGTTATAATTAAGAGAAAGTATATACAAATACAAAAGGTCAGTTTAAGAAAGGATTTAAAAAAATTCAAACCATTTTTTTTAAAGATAGAAGATCATTGAGATACAAATTTGTATTATTTTCAAATTAAATCACAAAATTTATGTCAGATTTTCTGCATGGAATTAATTCCCGTATAATTAAGAAAGATGCATACTTAATTATTGGAATTAAAAAGGTTGGGGGTATTTTAGGATTAGCTATATTTTGAAAGAATTTCATGGTTTGCTATTTCATTAGATATACTTGAATATGTTTTTAGAGAAATTGCATTGTATCATAAATATATTTTAAGAAATCAAAACCATGGCTTTAACTTGTTTTTTATAATTGCAGGTGTGACAATCACATGCAAATAAAAAAAGAATCAAATTTTTTAGACAGAAGGTTTTTTTTTATCATGTTTAAAAAAAAAAAAAAAAGTAAAATGTAAAGACACTCGTCCAATTTTCAATTATTATTATTTTTTTTATATTAAAATTGCAGTTGTCTCTATCTATTATCGAATCTATATCCATCTGAAGCCTATTGTGATTCGTGAAACGTGATATAGTGAATTATAACCATCGAGGAAAGTTGGCTAACAGCGAAAGAAAACGAGATAAGTGAACTAAAAAAAGAAAAAAAAAAAGAGAGAAAAAGACAAAGGACAAATCATAAATCTGCAAAATTCTACTTTATACGGCCCGACTGAGTCGTAGTTGGGTGTTCATCGTTCGAAGTCGCCGTGTAAGCGACACTGTCCCCATCTCAACAGAATCGCCAGCCAAATATCTTAATTTCTTCACTTTCTTTATTCTCACTATCCTTCAGAATCTCCTCAATTTTGCGCATAAAGCTTTTTTGTTCGCTCAGAAAGAGGGAAAAGAATTCGATTCCATTTGTTGAAACGATTTTGGAGGAATGTAGTATTTCGATTTTGTCTGTTGTAGCACGTCTTTCGAGGTTCTGGCAATTTGTCCATGGATGCTAATGTACGAGCTCGTTTCACACTTGGCAAACAGTCCTCGCTCAAGCCAGAACGTGAAGGTTCGCCTGTGGTTACCGACGAACTCGATGATTCGATCGCGATTGATCCTAGGATTAAGCTTATGTACTTGGCCAACGATGGTGACTTGGATGGGATTAGGGAGCTACTGGATACGGGTACCGACGTGAATTTTCACGACACTGATGGCCGAACCTCTTTGCATGTTGCTGCTTGTCAGGGCCGGCCGGATGTCGTTGAGTTGCTACTCGAAAGAGGTGCGGAGGTCGACGTTCAGGACCAATGGGGCAGCACGGTGAGTTTTAGGATCCATGTCTATTTTTAAATTTTGGTTGATTATCTTTTGATATTTGGTTGAAGTTGAATCGATTTATGGTTTAGTTTCTTTATTTTTTCATTAGCGAAGTTGTTTATTGTTTTAATTAGTACTATTACTTCGGCCTCGTAACTGAACTAATACCTCTGGTGTTATGAAATGAGGTTAGCAGTGTCTTAGTTTCTGATTGGTTCTTTATCCACAGATGTTACATGCTTGAAACACGGTTGTTGAAAAATGAAATAAGGTGTCTGGAAACAGTCAGATTGGTATGTTGGTGGACATTGCATAATCGATTGGTCTAGTACCTACAATATAAATTTTCCTTTCCTTGCAAACGATGTAAAGAAGGGCGGAGATTTGAGCCATGACAAGTTTTTCTAGTGATAATGTAATGGACCGTAACTTCTAACAGCAGTCAATGCATGCTGTCAATTGAAGTTCTGTTCCACTTTTTAAGAGAAACAGTTTCATAGTTGGTTACCATCCCATTTACTCATGGTACCTATTATCCATTTTTCTGTTTATATTTAATATTCTGGGTTAAGAAATGTGAATGGTAGAAGAATTTGGAGTTCTAGAATCAGGAAATTTAGGATTTATTTTGTGTTTAATAGCCTCTTGCAGATGCCATATATTACAAGAATCATGATGTGATCAAACTCTTAGAGAAACATGGTGCAAAGCTACCGGTAAGAAACTGTACTCAGCACAGGTGATGTGCAATTGCTTTTCTTCTGTATGTGCTTCTCACCTTACTATGTTTTCATTCTACTTACAAGTTACTGGGAATATTCCCTCCTGTGTATCCCAGATGGCTCCAATGCTCGTGCAAAATGCTCGTGAAGTTCCAGAATATGAGATCAATCCAGATGAGCTTGATTTTTCTAAGAGTGTAAACATTACAAAAGTAAGCTTTTGCCTACTCCTTGCATTCACGCAATGCTATCAAATTTCTTTGATACATGTTCTATTTTATGATGTACTTTTTCTTTGTTTATTAATATAATAACAAATTCAACAGTTTAGGAAAAACGGAGGAAACTCTAAATGAATTAACTGTTTAAAAGTTCAGTTTAATATTAAAACTACTTTAAGGATTTTGAATTAGAAAGAACAAAAGAATTTCTATCACTTTTTCATTCCTTCAAATGCAAAATACAATTATAAAAAATCTATCTCCTGGTCTAAGCATGGTGGCAAAGCCTTGCTAAGATTAGAAAGCTTCCATGTTTAGATCTCAATTAAAACTACGTCAATATTATCTGGCTTATGATCCCTCATACTTTCGGTTGCAGCTTGAATTTTTCTGACATGGCCCTCCTTCAAGTTACCCTATCCAGCCTAGGATGTGACGAGTCGGCTATAGATCTTAACTAAACTATGGAACCAATTGTCAAACTTAGAAAAACTAAACACTTCTCGAAATCAATAAGTGGGTTGCACATTGAAGAAACCTATTACAGTTTGAAGAAAAAATTGAAGGATGTAGCCAATTTATTCTAATTCTCTCTTAATGTAGAACCTTGTTGATGTATACTTAGTAAAGTTGGGTGTGTATATATTTATATCAGAAACAAGAAATCAACTGACTTCACTTCTGCTTGTCCTCTGAATCCATTTAAATATAATTACACAGGGCACTTTCCGCAGTGCTTCATGGCGTGGAATTCAAGTTGCTGTGAAGACACTAGGCGAGGAAGTTTTCACTGATGAAGATAAAGTGTGGGTTTGATTTTCTGAATTCAGTATTTCTGTTTCTTATGTTTACTATGCTTCCGTTGACTCATCATATATATTAGAGGTGGACTGGATAATTCCCCACAATTTTTCTTGGGTTCCCTGCATATCAGATGATTGGAATTCCATCACAGATTTGGATAGCTCTTCAGCTTTTCCTTCTATTCTGTTAGATATGGAAACTTACTCTTTTGCTATCTATTTTATAGTAAAGTTCTAATGTAACAGGAAGGCATTTAGGGATGAACTTGCTTTACTTCAGAAGGTACGCCATCCTAATGTTGTCCAATTTCTGGGAGCTGTAACACAAAGTAGTCCAATGATGATTGTCACAGAGTATTTGCCCCAGGTCTGTCCTGTTGTCCAACTTTATTATATGAAGTTTGAGCACATTCATTATTTGGGGAACCATTCAATAGTTATTCACGTTCACTGTATTCCTTTAAACTTTGTCATTTGAAATGCTCAAGTGACCAGTCAAAATGGTGAAATAGATAGCTATTCATGAAATTTTAAGATTGCATGTTTCAGTTTTTGAATGCATTAATGTCATGATCTAGATGTATTCTATATGCGTTCCCTAATGATTTTGTTTACCACTGTATGTTCTCTTTCAAATTGTTTCTAAGAAAATCTGCTGAGCAGTATTTCTTTATAATACCATGTTGTAAGATTAAAGTGCGGCAGTGGCCTTGATATGTTAGAATTTTTCAATCTTGTATGAGTTGATGTCAACTTGAAATTAGTCTCAAGGTATAGTGAATCTGGAGAAAGAATTAATGCGTCTTATGGAATATTTGAGTAGGATAGAAGGTAACATTTCCATGCTGAAGTTTTTATTTCTTTATATCTTGGTGTCATATATTGAAGCTTTTTTATAGTTACTCTCTCAATGCCTTGTTTCAGTTTGAAACAATTTTTGCAGTGCCTTATACATTTCATATATCACTGGGTTGTTTTTTCTCACAAAAATTTATTTGTTTTTCCAGGGGGACCTTCATGCATTCTTGAAACGTAAAGGTTCCTTGAAGCTAGAAACAGTTGTAAAGTTTGCTCTTGACATTGCAAGGTCTATTCAGTTTTATGTCCCTTAAATTTGTTAGAAAGGGTTTTGATTTTCCGGTCTGGAAAATTGGAAATTAATCAATTACTAGAGTAAAAAACAATTGTGAAAAAGTATGATATGGGCTAGTTTTACATCTACTTCATATCACTAATGTTTGCCAAGAGCACATATTGATCCTAGCATTTAAGGTGAAAGAAGTTATTTTTACATAGTTCTGAAATTGGATTATCTTGTTCGTCACTCAGGATGGCTTAGTCATGAAAAAACACGTATAGCATCCTACATGGGATTTTGGATGAGATCAAGTTTTCATTAGAAACAGCCAAAGAAGTCGTTACCACTGATTTGGATATTGTTCTCAACCAAGAGAGAACTAAAAATTGCCCCTGATTAATGGAAAGAGCACATGAGATAGAAGGTGCACGTTAGGATTTACACCCAAGAGAATTATCTGCATAGCAAAAGATGACATTGGATAGACTGCATTTTGACTCGAGATTTTGTTTCTAATCAGTTCTAATTCTATACAAGTGTTGGATGAATTCTATATATTTTAGATTTCTTCTACCCAAACCATGTTAGAAAAGTTGATCGCAGATTGTTGCTCTAAGTTTCTACTATTCATGTAACTGTATTGTGCTGTCCATATTATGGTATATATGGCCATTTCATTTGTTGGTTGTTTGCTCCAGTATGTTACAATCTAACTATTCATGAGGTCTTATTCTTCTTGATTGGAGTTCATTTCTCTAAAGGCTCTTCTTTCATGGTCTTGGTTTTTTTTGGATGCCTTTATAATCTTACTAACATCATTGTAATATATTTTACAGGGGAATGAATTATTTGCACGAGCATAAACCTGAAGCAATAATCCATCGTGATCTTGAACCTTCGTATGTTCTTGTCTCTTCTCCCTTACCATTTCATCTTTAGAGATAGTTATATGAAAAACAAATTGTGAAATGGTTAGAGTAGATCATGTCAAGTGGATGTATGGTTGAGCTTAGTTTCTTACCTAAAAAAGAAGTGACAGAATCCAAATTAAAATTGCCATGCCAGGATTCCTTTCGTAAATTGGTATCCTTTTCAAAAGAAAAAAAAAAAATCTTTTTGCAAATAGCTTTTTCGAGATAGTGAAGAAAGGAAAGCTACGGGAGAAAGAGTATGAGCATCTTCTGGAATAGGCACTCTGTGGTTGCAAGCAACTACTTCCGATGATATCTAAGAATCACTAGTCTTTATGAAGCGATATTTGTCTGGATTAGTCTGGAACTATTGTACAGACTGATATGGTAATACACAACAATCCCTTCACAACCATATAGTGTTAATCTATTTATCAAAAGAAATACACTGCCAATCTACACGGACTGCAAACTTTGAACTCTTGAAGGTGACGATTTAGACTGTACGACTATAATTAATTGTAATTAACTCAAGTTGTCACATGCTGTTTTTGTTACCCTTTGGGATGTGTGTGTGTGTGTGGGGATGCCCTATCTCTCCTTCCTTTTGTAGCCCTCTTTTGAGAATGAAAAGTCTGTTTTTTATTTTTTATTTAAAAAAAAAACTATAATTAACTGTAATCAATAGATTGAAGTGCCCAATATTATTTTCGACTTAAGTTAGGCTTCTATTGGCTTTGGCATGAGTTGTAAGTTATCAAATGCTAAATAATAATATGGCATGAGATATAAGTTATCAATTGCTGAACAATTTGAACTTTGAAGGTTGCTTATTTGTTTATGAGTAAGACAACAGAAATGTGCTGCGGGATGATTCTGGGCACCTGAAAGTTGCAGACTTTGGAGTCAGCAAACTTCTACAATTTTCAAATAGGGTTAAAGAAGACAGACCTGTGGCTCTGACATGTCATGACACTTCATGTATGTTTATAATTTGGCTAAAATTAGTTTTTTTTCCCTTCCCCCTCCCAGAGGGATCGTGTTGAATGTTATAACATATGTATTGTGCTGATCATGGTCTAGATTAAAATATTGATATAAGGATTTTAAATTTATGGATATATCGATAAAATATCAATATCTAACAGATATTTCTGTAAATAAAAAAAATATAAAAAAATTGAATAAATAATTAAATTGCTTTTAGCTCCAAACTAAGCTATCCATGTTGTTATTAGTATTTATATTGATAGTGGGATTAATAGATACTTTTTTTATAGTTATTTGTAAAACATAACAGAAATATCAATTAATTCTCAATGTCGATGTCGAACCCTCTCTAATTTACAGATATATGGACAAATTTTTTACTCCTTACTCGTAGGAAAACTACTTTGGACCTATCCACCAGTAATGCTTTGGGTCACAGATGTCTAATTTCTAAGAAGTTCATGCTTAATTTTGGTCCAGGCCTTAGTTTGAACGATTCTTTCACTTTACTATAAGAAAATATAGAATGAAGATCCCTTGTGCAGTTGTCATGTATTTGGACAACAATCTATTCTTATATATGTATGCATGTATATATTCTCTGTAACCATTTATTGAAGTTGCTGGTTTCTCATGTACAGGGCGATATGCGGCACCTGAGGTTTATAAAAATGAAGAATATGATACAAAAGTGGATGTATTTTCATTTTCTTTGATCTTGCAAGAGGTGAAATTTCTCTAGATATCATTCTCCTATGTGTGCCAGTGTCCAACTTGTGGTCTAGTTCATGTTTTTCTTCGCCATGACTGTTTCTTATGGTTTTGTATGTGCACATATTGTCATGCATCGTCAATTATCCTCAGATGAACTAGTTTGAATGCACAAGTACTATCGTATTAGTTTTGCTCAAATACATTTTTCATACTAGTTGGCAAATATATGAGTGACTTCTATGTTCGCTGAGGAAAATAATTGCCGTTGCTGCAAGGCAATAGGTTTCAGTATAAATTTCCTATGCATGTCTAATTGTTAAACGGTACTTTCTATAGTCAGTCCTCATTGTTAGTTAATCATTTCCAGTTGATTAGTGAAGGGTTCTCCAAGTTAAGTTCATAGGCTATACTTGCTTTGCTTTCTTCTGAGCTTACTGATTTGTATTCACATGTCATCTAGATGAACATATGTATTTTTCAAAATTTATTTCTTTGATTGTTCCTTTTCCTTTTCCATGTCCCCCCACCCCCACAAACATTTGTAAATTAAATTAGGGGGTTGGTTATGCTTATGTCAATCAAAATGTTTATTTGGGATAATTTTTATCCACGAACTTGAGGTTTTCACCAGTTTTCTTTATTTTAATCGACTGAGTTACTGAAGTGTATATATGGGTACTGTGTTGAATAAAATTTTAGGCTTTTGGATTTATAATTCATAATATTGGTCCAGATGTGCTCTTGCTGATTACATTCTAATGTTTTATGGGATCAATGTAGATGATAGAAGGCAATCCACCTTTTCCAACAATGCCAGAAAATGAAGTACCGAAAGCTTATATAGCTAATGAACGCCCACCATTTATGGCTCCACCAAAGCGTTATGCACTCGGAATACAGGAGTAAAGTCCTCTTTTTCATTTTGATGCTATTTGCTTGCCTACTAGATTTCAGTAGACATATTTTCTTTTGTTTGCAAGTATCTTCTTAGTTAGAATATTTTTCTGGTTGGCTCATGACAAAGCATGCTAAAGTTCTTTTAATAATTGTCAAGTCAGTTGATCTTAATTTCTGCACTTCCTTATCTACAGGCTAATTCAGGAATGTTGGGATGAGAAGCCAAATAAAAGACCCACGTTTCGGCAAATAATAAGAAGGTTGGAGGACATTAACACTCGACTTGTGCAAACAAGAAGCTTGAAGGTACACTCTCTCTCTCTCTCACACACACACACACACACACACACACACAGCCATTTTGCTTCTCATCTTAAAGGAAATTTGAAAAGTAACCACAGACCATTTTTTGTCGCTTAAATCAAATTTACAGGTGAATCCATTCTGCAGTTGTTTCCAGAACCTGAAAGCCATATTTACAAGTGAAAGGACTAATCCAGGAAGCAGATCTTCGTACTCGGAAAGCAAATGAGTTAGTATTCTTTGAGATTCTCAGCCTTTTCCTTCTCTCTCTTCCACAAACATTATGATGTTTTGTTACTGAAACAGAATGTTTGAGGCATTTCTGTGTATATCTTTCGCTTATTATGCCTTTGAAATATTGCTCAAACAATTTTTGGCTTGTTCTGTTTTTCTTGGTTGGATGAGAGAGTTCTAAACTAAGCTGTGCCTTGACTTTGTATCTTCCCCATATGTCTGTTTCCTTGTTTCAATTGGACTATTCTTGTCAGTTGAATATTGCATTTATCTATTTCAGTTGAACCTCTTTTCTTTTTTCTACAGCATCCACAGAGGAGAAATATCCTTCATCTTTATAGTTGATATAATGATGCTACAGAAAGACCTGATAAATTGCAAATCAAGATTATGAAAGCATTGTGTAAGAGATGCATGATTTTGTAACTATTAGCAAATGATGTAAACCAAAACCAGGTAGTTCATATATGAAACAGTTCAAGTACTTATTCCTTTCTTGATAAAGTTGCTAAAACAGGTATAAATGCTACTTCTAGTTCCTTTTATGGATTTCTTTTTTTTTTTTTTTTTTTTCAAAATTCGAAACTAGGAAAAGATAACTAGGTCACATGTGATAATCATTCAGTTTTTGAAATTTGATTTTCGATCCTTTCTAAACAAATATGTGAATTATTAGCTTAATTTCAAAAACAAAAAAACAAGTTTGAGAATTTTTTTTTAGTTTTCAAAACCTGCCGAAAAAGTCACTGCATAACAAAAACACTCATAAGTATATGGCATAAATAGTGTATATAATTGTAATAAAAAAAAAAAAAAACATTTGGCTTTAAAAATTTGTTATTGTTTTTGAATTTTGGCGTATGAATTCAATTGTTTTCTTTAAGAAAAATACGGTAAAATAACAAGTACGACCATTAACAAATATTGAGTGAAACTTTAATTGTTGACAATTGAAAAGTCACGGGGCTATTGTCGTTTTCATTGTCAAATATTGAGGTCATTCTTTGGGGATAACTTCATTTCTCAGCTTAGACGCAGCTCATCTTGTCCCATAATTGAGATGAACTTCAACCATGAATAATATGAAGGAAAAATGGGAAGACCGTAAAAACTATTCTTATAGGGAAAAAGACGACACAAAAAAAAAAGAAGAAGAAGAAAGAAAGAAAGAAAAAAAAAGAAAGATGAACTATGCATATCCTTAAACTATTTCAACTTGAGCAGAATTAAAATGAATAATTTTTAAAGAATGTATATTTAAGTTAATACAAAAACAAACTATTTGGTTTAAATGGTCTTTCGACTCTCAAAATATTCATTTTAGTCTCTAGACTTAAAAAGATAACCATCATTTTGCCCCCTTAATTTTTAAAATGTTGATTTTGGTCTATGTATTTATATACAACATTTTAGGTCTCGTTTGGTAGCCATTTTGTTTTTGGTTTTTGTTTTTAAAATTAAGTCTATATCATCTACATTTCTTAGCATGGTTTGCATATTTCTTAAGTACAATGTGAATTCTTAGCCAAATTTCAAAAACAAAAACAATTTTTTGAAAACTACATTTTTTAATTCTAAAAAATTGGCTTGATTTTTTAAACCATTGGTTAAAAGTAGATACAAAGGAAGAAATTTATAATAGAAGTAGTGTCCATAGACTTAATTTTTAAAAACAAAAACAAAAATCAAAATGATTATCAAACGAAACATTAGTAATTGATATATTATACTTACCTAATATTCATTTGTCCAATACTCGTATCTACTGCATGTATTTCACATACGTGTTTATGCATACATGAAGTATGAACTATGAAGAAGACGCATTATCATTTGTGAAAAGCAAAATAAAGGCCAAAGACTAAAATGATTAATTATAAAAAAAAAATTCAAATGAATATTTTGAGAGTTCAAAGTATAGATACTCATTTGAAGTTCAAGAGAAGGAACTCATGTTGACAAAAAAAGAAAAAAAAAGTAAAGGTTATGACATAATCACCGTTGGGGTGTTGAGGTGTAAGAAATAAGATGGAAAGGCATCTTACAGGCAAAACACCACCTCGTGAGCATTCAATCATCATCCCTCCATGTGAGGATGAACCCAAAGGCCTGATGTTACCAAATTCGAAATACGATATATGACTGGCTGCTTATCAACTACTTGTTGGGTGGTTATACAACTCCACTCGTGAAGTAGCAGCCCAGGTTATGGGATATGATGAAGCAAAACCTTTGTGGGATGCTATTCAAGAATACTTTGGTATTCAGTCAAGATCACAAGAGGACTACTACAGATAAATGATGCAACAAACCTGAAAAGAGAGCATGAAGGTGGAAGATTATTGATGATGGAGCTAGCAATCCTCTGACCTCTGAGCTATAAAAGCTCACTCTAAAGGGTTGGTATTTCGGCCCACTACTATTATGGTTTGTGATGGAACAAAATTACCTATTCTTGCCTTCGGTACTTCTAATTTGCCTAGTAAAGGACTGTCTGTGGTTCTTAAAGATATATTGTACGTCTCTCTTATGAAAAAGAACTTGATTAGTGTTTCAAAAATAACTCGGGATATTGATGTGCTTGTTGAATTTCATGATGTACTTTGTTTTGTTAAGGCAAAGAAGTCTAAGGAAGTGTACTTAATAGGGAAGCTTGAACATAGTTTATTTCGTTTGGAAGCCGCCTCATTCAAAGCCTCGCCTAGACACACTGCAAATAAGGAAGCTGCTCGAGTGATTTACCTAAGAGAAGCTACTGACTTGAAGACTCCTACTCATCCAGCCCATCCTTTTGAAGATTTGACAAAGTCTAATTATTTTTTTTTTTGTACATAGGATATGTGGCACCAAATACTTGGCCATCCATCACCTAGAGTTTTAAGTCAAATTCCGAACTGCTGTAATATCTTTGTTAAAAGTAATGCAAAGGCTGATTTTTGTGAGACATGTAAATATGGTAAATCTCCTCAAAATCAAGGTATTGCTATATAGATTTCTTGCCCTTATAAATCTGTTCAAGGTGGCCGAGTAAAGTGGAAACATAGACATATAGTTGAAACTGGCCTTGCTCTTCAAGACCAAGCTCATATACCTTTACACTATTGGTGGGATGCTTTCCACAACCACTCATCTCATCAACATAATGCCTTCACCGGTTCTTGAAAACTAAAGCCCTTTAGTGTTCTCAAAGGGGAACAACTAGAATACAATCAATTGCACACCTTTGGGCCAGCCTGTTATCCATGTTTAAGGCCCTATCAACAACACAAATTTGACTTTCACACAGAGAAGTGTGTGTTTCTTGGCTGCAGTGATCACTACAAAGGTTATAAATGTCTTGCTTCTAGTTAGAAAATCTACATCTCTCGCCATGTGTGCTTCAATGAGACTGAATTCCCTTATACCACCCTATTCTTTACTCAACCTAATCACCACCCCAATGCTTCAGATACTATTCTGTCTTGGCTTCCCTTACCTTCCACTCTTCCTTTTACATCTACCTTCTCTCAGCACACTTCCTCCGGCTCCTTCTCAACACATTGTTGACCCAAAATTGGTGTCAAGATTAAGCATGATGTTGATGGTAACATTCACCGTTACAACGTTCGTCTTGTAGCTAAAGGGTATCTTGAAACTCCCGACATTGACAATGGTGAAACTTACAGCCTTGTTATTAAACCGACCGCTATTTGTTTAGTTCTGACTTTGGCCCTCACATGGAAAGGGCTTATTCCACAATTGGATGTTAGCAATGCTTTTTCTCTATGGTACTCTTAAAGAAGAGGTTTACACCTCTCAACCACAAGGCTACGTTTATCCTCAATTCCCTCACTGTTTGTCGTCTTCACAAGGCTCTTTATGGTATCAAACAAGCCCCTTAGGCCTGGTATGAGGAATTGCATTGTTTCTCCTTCGTGGCAACTTCACTTAGTCCAAGGCTGATTTGTCTCTCTTTATGAATCATTCTTCCAAAGGCTCACTTATTTTACCCACATCATTTTAACAGGTTCTTTGGCTCTTCTTCCTCCATATATTCATCAATTGCATTTGCATAGGACCTTTGCTATTAAGGATCTCGGTTGTCTTCATTTCTTTTTAGGCATTCAAGCTCACTTTACCAACACTAGCCTTATTTTGTCTCAAGCCAAGTGCTTTCAAGACTTATTGGTTCGTCTGAACCTACGACATCTCAAGCCAGCTCCTTCTTCTATGATAATGGGCAAACAACTCTCTCAATTCAATGGTGATCCCATGGTTGGTCCTCAACTCTACCACAGTACTTTTGGCCCCCTTCAATTTTTGCAACACACTTGTCCCGACATTGCCTTTGTCGTCAAAAAATTGAGTCAATTCAATCAAAACTCGATTGTTCTTCCATGGCATGCTCTCAAGCTTGTTCTTCAGTACCTCCGGGGAACTCTTCACCTTAGCTTATCTCTTCATCCTGTTCATACTTTGTCTCTTTTAGGTTATTCTGATGTTGATTGGGCCTCTTTCTCTAATGATCGCAAGTCTGTTGGTAGTTACTGTGTTTCCTTCTCTCATTTGAAGGATCTTCAGGTTCACCTCTCATCTCCCATATCACATGGTGTGACAATCTTTTTGTTGCCGCTCTTGCTCACAACCCCATGTTTCACGCTCGCATAAAGCATATCGAGATTAATGCCCATTTTATTTGCGATTAAGTTATTTCCTAGCAACTTGCTCTTTGTCATGTTCGTTCTTAAGACCAACTTGCTGTTGAGATTTATGTCCTTAAACCTTGTAGTTAATTAATTATTTGATATAATAATTGAATATTTTATATATACAATAATTAGTTATCCATTACGGCAATTATCCAATGTTATTTCATGAGACTTAAAATAGTATGTATTGGACATACAAGTGGATCATGTTTCAAGTAATAACCTAAAAGCTCTATAGTATATGGATTAAGATTGAGTGCCTTATCCAAATGTTGTTAGTGTTACAAGCGATTTGATCCAGATCGTTTATGAAAAGACATGCGAGTGGGGTATCCTATACAATGAGTTTGTAGAAGAGATACATATTTGAATAAGATTCAAATATATAATTAAATATTAGATATTTAATTTTATAAATTAATTAATTAAAGTGAATTATTAATTATTGTAATTAATAATTAAGTTAATTAAGTTAAAATTGTTTGATTAATTAAGAATGTGAAGTGGGTGGTTATTGGTTTTTTCTCGACTGTGAGGTCCATAGCGGAAGCGAGATCAGTCTCAACTTTAAAATTTTCACAGTAATTAAAATTATAGAGAACAAGAATTATGCATAATACAAAATTTACAACATGCTATACAAGGAGAAAGAATTATGGTTTGAAGAATTAACTTACCCTTGAAGTCACAATTTCTTCTCGAATTCCTCTCCTTGATCACGAACAAGTCAAGCTCCTTCGAACATGAACTCACCAAAATACAGTAACCGCAATCCAATATTTGGACACCACCAAAAGAGAGCCCTCTGTATTCTCTTTAGATGATTAAGAATTACAGAGAGAGTTGTGAGCTTCTCTATTGATTTTGGAATGAGAGAGAGAATAATTTTGTTGAAAAAAAAGACAAATTTGCAGGACAGATCTATCTTCTTTTACACATAGACATTCTGTGTTGATCTCTGGGGAAGAACAAGATCATCCTCTAAAACCACCCCACACACAATATTGAGAGAAAATGGGGAAGAAGTTGAAAATAACTCCCTTCATTTAAAATTAAAATAATTTTAAAATTAAAATAAATTAAAAATTTTAATTTATTTAATATATTATTATACATTAACCACCTTAATATATAACATATATATACTATATGTTATATCTAATATAACATATAACTTATAGTTTACATTATATCAAATATAATATAACCTATAGTTTGAATTCTCTCAATATATAAATCAAATTTATATTAAATATATGAATCTAATTCATATAATTAATATTTGAATCATATTACAATATTTATATCCTCTCAGATTAAATTTTATATTATAATGTATCAAATACACTATATTAATTATATCATATATAACTGCTTTAAATTAATTATATCATATATAATTAATTCACTCAATTAATTTGAACAATTCAAATTAATCCAAAAATAATTATCAATTAATCTTAGTTGAGCTACAGAGGAGACCCTATGGACCTGTAGATTGAAGCTCTAATGATACTTGGATAATTAATTAAACTCCTTCAATTAAATTACACAACTTCCATTAACTACTGGTCATTCCACTAAAAACAACTACACTTTTTGCACTACAAATATATTTCTGTATCCATTGGATATAACCAGTCAACAACAGTGTGATGACCCTTCAAAAATTACTCACAAGTACAGCTGGATCAAAATTACCGCTTTGCCCCTATAGTTACATCTAACTTCTTAAGTACCATTGATCCCTCTAATGAACAATAAGTCATAGTCCAACTATGACTAAACTTCTTTCAGGCCAAGAGAGGGTGTGACGCCACATTATTCAAGCCCTGAATCAGCCCTTAAGGGAATAATTTATTTACTTATCCCGACATTAGGGAATGAGTGAATTCCATCTTGTATAGCTGTGTCCTAGTTCCTCAATCAGACGAATCACCAAAATGGTAGCCTTATTGAGTCGGCAATCTTACCACTCTCACTTATACAAATCAAAGGATCACCTTCATAGACAAGAGTTCACAACTCACCCAGGATTTAGGGTCATGTCACCTTTGGTCATCCTAGTAAAATGTAAGTCTCTATTATTAATGGCGTTATATAATAAGACTATTCATTTCGTGGTCTGGTCTTATACAAATCCTTTTGTATAGAACACTCCCGTTACTACATGAATGATCAGGATCAAATCCTTTGAAACACTTTACAACAATTGTAACATCTACAAAGCGAGTTGTATTTGTAGTGTCACCAGAAGATAACATCAGATGTTAGTTTATTAGTTTTGTGGGTTAATGCTACTAAATGTCGAATAAAATTCTTCAAAATTTATTAAATAAATAAATCGTTTGTACATTATAATTACAAATTACAGGACCCACGAAATTTAGGACATTAACCCTAACAATCTTTCACTTATTCTAAAACTAGTGGGGTGTACATCATAAAAGTCATAGTAATATAAAAGTACACAAAACGAGAAACTAGAGCATAATACGCGACTAGTACAAAATATCCCACTTGCTCTAGGCTAGATATGGCATGTCCCGTAGACCCATACTCTACAGGTGACCCTCAAACTCCTTAGTCGTGAGGGCATTTGTAAATGGATCAGCAACATTATGTGTCGAAGCTATCTGCGATCACATCCCCTCGATGCACAATCTCTCGAATGAGATGATACTTCCACTCTATGTGCTTCTCGCGTTTATGACTCCTAGGCTCTCAGGAATTAACCAAACACCAATATTATCACAATAAAGGGTGATGGGCTTTGACATGTCTAGAACCACTTCCAGATCAATCAGGAATTTCCTGAGCCACACAACTTCCTTGGTAGCTTCACAAGCTGCTACATATTCAACTTCCATAGTGGAATCAACAATGCATCCTTGCTTGGTGCTCCTCCAGACTACTACCCTTCCATTAAGAGTGAACACTGATCCTGATGTGGATTTCCTAGAATCTTTATCAATCTGGAAATCAAAGTCCATGTATCCTATAAGGATCAAATATTTAGTACCATACATGAGCATGTACTCCCTTGTTCTCCAATGATATTTGAGGATGTTTTTAACGGCGGTCCAATGATCAAATCATAGATTAGATTGATATATACCGACTATCCCTACTGCATAGCGGATGTCAGGTTTAGTACATAACATCACATACATCAGGCTGCCAACAACCGATGCATAAAGAATCCGTCTCATTTTCTCAATCTCTTAAGGTGTCTTAGGACACTATTCTTGAGACAAAATAACTCCATGCTTGAAAGGAAGCAAACCTTTCTTGGGTTCTGCATAAAAAACGATGCCTAAGACAGGGCCAACGATTTGTTCTTTCGATCTCTAAAGATCTAAATGCCCAAAACAAACCATGCCTCTTCCAAATCTTTCATTTGGAATTGTGTCGCTAGCCAATTTTTAATTTCAGTCGATAGACCTATAACATTCCCAATGAGTAGGATACCATCTACATACAACACAAGAAATGCTACTGAACTATTGATGATTCTCTTTTAAACACAAGGCTCATCGACATTTTGATAAAATTCATAAGATTTGATCGCAATATCAAATCTTATATTTCAAGATCGAGAATCTTGCTTCAATCCATAAATTGACCGATTAAGCCTGCAAACCTTTTGCTCTTGACCTTGGATTATGAATCCCTCAGGCTACTCCATATATATGGTCTCCTCAAGATTGTCATTTAGAAAAGCAATCTTGACGTCCATTTGCCAAATCTCATAGTCATAATATGAGACAATGGACAGGAGTATCCAGATAGACTTCAGCATGATAATAAGTGAGAAAGTCTCTTCATAGTTAACTCCTCAACTTTGGTATAACCCTTGCCACAAGTCTAGCCTTGAAGGTTTGTACCTTCCCATCAGCACTCTATTTTCTCTTGTAGATCCATTTGCAATCTATAGGTTTAACCCCATCACGTTGATCTACAAGATTCCAAACTAAATTAAAGTACATAGACTCCATTTCGAGATCCATAGCTTTGATCCATTTGTCTTTATCAACATCCTCCCTTGCCTTATTGTAAAACAATGGATCCTCAACACTTTCATCAGCTACGATAGTTAAAGCTTTTGTTAAACCCATGTAACAAATAGGCGGGTTCGCAACCCTCCCACTACGTCGAGGCTCCCTCAACATTTGAGGTGGATTTGACCTATTAGATGAACCAACTTCGACAACTTTTGTTGAGGTATTGGGCTCTTTAACAACTCTTGTTGAAGGTTTAGTAGTTTCACTGGAGACTTCATTTAACACTATCTTACTATGGGGCTTATGCTCCCTTATGTGGTTCTCTTCTAAAAAAATAGTGTTTGTCAACACAAACATTTTATTATCTTTAGGATCATATAAGTAACCACCTCTTGTTTCTTTAGAGTAACCTATAAATAGACACAATTTTGAATAAGGTTCCAATTTTTTAGGATTTTCCTTAAGCATATGTGTTGGGCAACCTCGGATCCTGAAATGGCGTAAAATACCTTTACAACCATTCCATAATTTCAAAGGTGTTCCAGTAATACTTTTGGATGGAACGCAGTTCAAAATGTAAGCTGCAGTCTGTATTGCATTTTTGGGATTCGTATCCTAAATCTCTTTGTAATCTTGTAGTTTGTAAACTTTGAATAAACATATTGTTGTTAATAAAATAAGTGTTATTTTGTAAGCATATACTCAATCCAATAAACTAAGATCCTAGATTATTTTATGTAATTCAAACAAGTATGTAGAGACATATAAGTGGATCTTGTTTAAATAATAACCTAAACGGTTTGTAGTAGATGGATAAGACTGGGTACCTTATCCTAGTGACACTACAGATACGACCCATTTTGTAGGTGTTGTAAAGTGCTACAAATGATCTGATCCTGATCATTTATATGGATGAAGGATCTCATACCGAGATTTTCATGAGGGGGTTTAGATCACTCCGATTTCATAGTGACCGAAACACAAATGTCATACATTCCATAGATACAGTTATGCATATAAAACTCATTATCGACATGCTCAGAATACAATAAAACACAAGGAAAAAGGTTCATACCAAATGAAGACTGTCTTCGTATGTCTGAACCTTCAGCAGCGGAAAACCTCCCACTGATCTACCAGCACCCGGTGAGTATGTCGATTGCAACAGCACGATCCGAATGTACGCGAACAATGCAGCGGGGACGACACCACCACAAGAGAAACCCAGGTATCCTCGGTGTAAAACACCCAAAGAGTGGGCTCTGGTGAGTTTGGTAGAGGACGAAGGAGAAGGCGTCGTGTAGACGATAAGCAAGTGGGAGAAGAAACTCTGCTATCGTATAGCAGAAATGCTTATCGATAGTAAAGCTACACGATCGTGTAGGAAAAATTGAACGATCGTTTAGAGAACGCATGAGGTATGACCGTTTAAACGAATGAGCTTCTATCGTATAGGCTCTCGCAATCGCTTTCACGGATTCTTTTGGGTGCGGGCGAATACGAATGCACAATTTTTATGAAATGAAAACGATTTTCATTGTTTTGATCCGCTGGTTACCATAAACTTCGCAGCCCCACTTCCCACGTCCGAACATGGATCAATCGGTTAATTATCAAATAATTAATCAATTAATTTAATTAATAAATATAATCATATTATATTTATATCCTATAGTTTGATATCATATATCTGCTATAGTATTTTCTCCTCTACTTGATATAAATCATATTTATATCTACTTTCCTCCAAAATAATGTATCTCATACATTTAACCAATTATATCATATATAATTAATCAATCCAATTATATCATATAGAATTGAACTTCCTCTTGTCAATTTGAACATTTTAAATTAACCCAAACACTGGTACTCGACTTTATCCAAGCTACCCAGGTGACCTAATGGACCGTGGCTCGAAGCTCCAACGGTACGTAAATAGTTGACTAAACTCTTTAGCTACGAGATCCACTATTCGTTAACTATTAGTGATTCCACTAAAGACCAACAGCTAAACTCTTCTTACCACAGATATATTTCTGTGTCCATTGGATATAACCAATCATGAGTACGATGACCCTTCACAGATGCTCGTAAGTACAGTTGGGTCAATTTACCATTTTTCCCCTATAGTTACATCTCACTCCTTAAGTACCACTGATTCCTCTAATGAACAATATAACATAGTTCAACTATGTATGAACACCTCTTGGGCCAAGAGAAAGTGTGTGGCGCCACATCGTTCAAGCCCCGGAATCAACCCTTAAGGGAGCCATCTATCTACTTACCCCTGTCTCAGGGAAGGAGTGAGTTCCATCTTGTGTAGCTGAGTTTCCAGCTCTCAAATTAGACGAATCCCCAAAATGATAGGTTTGAATCAGTGACCTGGCCACTCGCACCCATACAAATCAAAGGATCGCCCTCAATGGCAGGAGTTCTCAACTCACTCAGGATTGAGGTTATGTTACCTATGGTCATCCTAGTGAAGTGAAGTCTCTATCATGAACGGTGTTATATAACGAGACATTAACACTTCGTGGTTAGGTCTTATACAAACTCTTTATATAGAACGCTTCCGCTCGTATGTCCCCAACACGAATGATCAAGATCAAACCATCTGTGACAAGTCATAACACTTGTGACCATTCCACAAAGTGGGCCGCGTTCGTAGCGTTACTAGGATAAGGTTTCCCTCCTTTACCCATTTACTACAGACCATTTTGGTTATCACTCAAGACATGATCCACTTGTATGTCACCACATACATGCTTGAGTCACATACAAATAACCAGGGATTTTATGTTTATTGGTTTGTGGTAAAGCAAATAAAACAAATAACCGAGCAAAAAAATAAGATGTGAAGTAAATATCATATATTAACAATCACAGATGTTCATATATACTGTTTACAAACTACAGGACACGAGACTTTAGGGCATTAACCCCAACAATCTCCCACTTGTCCTAAAGTGAAGTGGGTTGTACAAAAAACTTAGTACAAAACAATAAACTAGGGCATAAAAGCCCAGTACAATAAAATCTCCCACTTGCCCTAGTTCAGCCGCGGGCGATCCTGTAGACCCATGCTCCGTAGGTGACCCTCAAACACTGTAGCCGTGGGAGCCTTCGTAAACAGGTCAGCAACATTGTGCTCCGAAGCGATCTGCATGACAATCACGTCCCCTCAATGCACTATCTCGTGAATCAGTGATACTTCCGTTCTATGTGTTTACCGCGCCGATGACACCTTGGCTTCTTGGAGTTCACCATTGCCTCACTATTATCACAATAAAGGGTAATTTGCCTAGACATATCTGGAACAACTTCCAGGTCTGTCAAGAACTTCCTGAGCCAGATGGCCTCCTTAGTAGCTTCGCAAGCCACTACGTACTCCGCCTCTATAGTGGAGTCGGCAATGCACCCCTGCTTAGTGCTTCGCCACGCTACAGCTCCTCCATTAAAAGTAAAGACTGACCCTGATGTGGACTTGGGAGAGTTCTTATCAGTCTGAAAGTCAGAATCCGTGTATCCTGTAAGGATTAAATCCCTCGAACCATACATGAGCATGTAGTCCCCCGTTCTCCGAAGATACTTGAGGATGTTCTTCACTGCGGTCCAGTGATCCTGGCCTGGGTTAGATTGATACCTACTGACTATGCCTACAGCTAATAGATGTCTGGATGAGTACAGAGCATCGTGTACATCAAACTGCCAAAGACAGACGCATATGGGACTCGTCTCATCTTCTCAACCTCTTGAGGCGTCTTAGGACACATTTCCTTAGACAAAGTGACTCCATGCCTGAACGGCAGTAGGCCCCTTTTGGAGTCCTGCATCGAGTACTTGAGCAATATCTTGTCAATGTACGATGCCTGAGACAATGCTAGCACTTTGTTCTTGCGATCCCGAAAGATCTGTATACCTAGGACAAACTGAGCCTCTCCCAAATCTTTCATTTGGAATTGGGTCGCTAACCAGTTCTTAACTGCAATAAGTAGACCTACATTATTCTCAATGAGTAGGATATCGTCTACATACAACATTAAGAAAACTACTGAAGCATTGATGATCTTCTTGTAGACATAAAGTTCATCAACGTTTTGGTCAAAGCCATACGACTTGATCGCAGCATCAAATCGTATGTTCCAAGATCAAGACGCCTATTTCAGTCTATAAATGGACCGATTCAGTTTGCAAATCTTTTGCTTTTGACCTTGGGCTATGAATCCCTCGAGTTGCACCATATAAATGTTCTCCTCAAGATTGCAATTCAGAAAGGCCGTCTTGACGTCTATTTGCAAGATCTCATAATTATAATAAGCTGCAATGGACAGGAGGATGCGGATCGACTTTAACATGTCAACAGGCGAGAAAGTCTTCTCATAGTCGACTCTCTCTACCTGGGTATAACCCTTTGCCACAAGTCGAACCTTGAAGGTCTGTACCTTCCAATCAGCACCCCGTTTACGCTTGTAGATCCATTTACAACCTATAGGGTGAACCCCATCAGGCAGATCTACAAGATCCCATACTGAGTTGAAGTACATCGGCTCCATCTCGAGATCCATGGCCTTGACCCATTCATCCCGGTCAACATCCTCCATTACCTCTTTATAAGACAATGGATCCTCAACGTCGCCATCTTCTACCATAGCAAGGATTTCTGTGAAACCTAGATAACGAACAGGTGGGTTTGCAAACCTCTCACTACGTCGAGGTTCCCTCAACTCTTGAGGTGGAACCGACATACTGGATGAACTCTCATCAACAACTCTTATTGATGTAGTAGGCTCTTCAACAACTCTTGATGAAGTTTCAATAGTTTCACTGGAAAGCTCACGTAACATGACTTTGCTTCGTGGACTGTGCTTCCTTATATGATCCACCTCCAGAAATGTAGAGTATGTTGAAACAAACACCCTATTTTCTGTTGGATCATAAAAATAACCCCTTGTGTACCTTTGAGGTAGCCTACAAAGAGGCACAACCTTGACCGTGGTTCCAACTTCTTGGGATTAGCCTCAAGCACATGTGCAAGCCAACCCCAAATGCGAAAATGACGTAAACTAGCTTTACGCCCGTTCCACAACTCCAGAGATGTTCTTGCAGCACTCTTGGAGGGAACACAGTTGAGTATGTACACCGCAGTCTCCACTGCGAAACTCCAAAAAAAGTCTAGTAGGGTTGGCAAAATTCCCCGCGGGGTCGGGTCCCTGCGGGGCCCCGCCACAATCAGGGCAGGGAATCCCCAATTTGACTGGGGATGGGATCAAACCGGGGAATATTTTCAGGGCCCCGTCCGGGGACGAGGTGGAGACGGGGATGGTATCCCCACCTCGTGTAACGATAATTTTAGTCTTCAAGCATATGGACAAATATGAATATGAATGATACAAGTTCATGTTGCCATAAACTTGATGACCGAAATTTAATCTCTTTATCTAACTTTAACGCATGGCTTGTGAATGAAATGAATGATGTGCTAAATGCGCTCAAGTGCTTTGCGATAAAGATAATTTTATGCGATACTGCGTTCTAAGTATATGCGTTGATAGTGATATGCTCGTAGTATGCGTTGAAGTAATGCATGTCACAAGTTTCCTTGCGCTGAAACAAAGTATAATTCCAATGCAAGTTTCTCAGAATGATCCGAGGTCAAACACGGGGATTGTTGTCGTTAAATGCGATACTTATGTGATACATGCGACCGGTTTTAACAATGAATAAAGAATGTTGGTTTGTACAGAAATATAAATTGCAATGACAGTAAAAATGCGTTGATAAAGTAAATTCCTAAACTACTATGATACATGATACATGGTACACAATACATGATACTGGGGTGGAGGACTGACTGTGAAGTTGCACAAAAGTATCGATGAATACGATGGTAAGTCTTATGAATGAGGCAGAAAGAGAAAGAGTAAAGAGTAAAAACATCGCAAGTTTGTTAATCGTGTTAAGGATACAACTAAGGTTCCGCTTTCCCTTGGCATACACCTCTCAATGATCGGCCGTATTCCCTTATGTCTATGGTAAAACAGAGATAAACATGATGAGCGCAAGGTTGTTTCCATCTCTGGAAATACTTCTCGCTTTAGTTAATGCATTCTTCTAACCTTCTCTCGATAGGTGGAATAACATATTCACTTCTGCTCTCACAGGTGAAGATGCCGTCAAGCATGCTTTAGCTAAACTTAATTGATTCTTTAACACCGATTAACTCACTCGTTTAATTCTTACTTTTTACCCTGAGGATTAAGAATGCATCATGGAGAAAATGGATGATAAAAGTATGGAAAGAGATAAAAAGATGATAATGGTAACGATGATAACATTTAATTCTAAAATTAAGTGTTTGATACATGTTTGTGAATGAAGGATTAAAGAAGATGAATACAGAAGATGAGTTAGAGAATAGAAACAAATACGGAAAAAGTGTCAACGTCTTGACACAGATTTCGATCGGAGATTTGTGTTTTCCGGTGTATGGAAGTGGTGGAGAGGAAAGCTTCTCTCTCAAGCTTGCTTTCCCGGTAGAATTGACCCTCACACAGAGCTTCAGCTTCGGGAATTGGAAGAATTCTCTGCTCGGAGTTCTCCCGGATTTACTCTGTAGTCGCTTCAGACATGCCTCTCTCTCTCCCCGTTTGAGTATATCAGTCTTAGTATATCATGTATATCTTTTAGCGAATTTGAAGAAGCTATTTATAGGCGAGACCTTGGCTCTTTGAATATGTGGTCCCCACTATCTAATTATGGTAGTTCCTAAAATGGCGGAATGGAAAATTCCTTTCTGTTATGCAATTAATCTGTCAGAAATGCACAACTAAAAGTTGTACACTTGTCAGAATCATCTGCAAATGCGTTGCTCTTCACATCTTCGATCTATCGCCGCATGCGGTGTTGTTTTTTATTACCGCATACGGTTGTAATTGCCTTGATCGCTAAAGCTCATGATCAATTGTCGCATGCGCCATCATTGCGTTGATCATCTCTTCGTTCTTGATTGATGGGTGCATGTGACATAGATGCATTGTTTATTTTGTCTTCGAGCCATGAACACATGCGGTGACCTATTTCCTACAAAACAGAGACTGAAACATTCTATCTCGCCATCTCAATGGTGTTAGTGGGTGTGTTTACGACATTTCATAATTTTCGTATTTCTCAGCCAATTTCTATACTATCAACGCAACTTTCCTCTCTTTTTGCCGCAATATCTAAATAAAACGGTGTAAATAACTTGTATTTCTACAAGTTATCACACCCCCAAATTTAGATATATGTTTATCCTCAAGCATATCTTCAACTTAGGCAATTTCACTCAATTCCTATCCTTACTTTGCGTCGATTGGTTGCTCCGAATGCTCCACCTCTACAACATTACTTAACAATGCAATTTCCTTCTATCCCTTAATAATTCATCAACATGCTCTACTTTATTCTTTTATACGCAAAACTCTACCCAAAAATTCCCTTCTTGTTTTGAAAAGAATGTTTACCTCTTCTTGCAAAAATAACTAGGTGCGTCTGTATGCGGTGGTCTGGTTTGCGTCATTTTATTAGAGACTGTTGGTCATGGTTACACCCTTTGTTTTGGCTTGCTCCTACGGGTGTCATGCGAACATCCAACTATAGTTGTGTGCCAATCTCAACTTCAACTCTTGATTTTCAACTAAGTTTTACTTCTGCTGGTCAGAGGAGTTGTCTCTTATATTTTTATTTTCTCTCTCTCTCTTTTTTTTTTTTTCTTTTTCATATTGCATCGTTCTTGGAAACCCACCTTCGTTTTGGCTTGCTCCCACGGGTGTCATGCAAACATCCAACTACAAATAGGTTCCTTTCATAACTTACCTCTTATCAGGTTGGGGTTTTCCCTTGCACTGACATTGGAGTTTGTATGAATTTTTCTTTTTTTAATGATAAACGCATTTTCCTAATGATGACCGCATCCGCTTGGTCGCATCTGCTCAGACCTTCCCCACCCCCAAATTTAAAGATGCGCAAGGTACTCATTGCGTTGTTTTGGTCAGAAAAGACAAAACACTTAATCAAAATTTTGAAAAGAAGGTTTGAGTAGAGATTTGAAATAGAAAAGGTAAAGCAGTGCTATTGCTATGAATTATCTAAGTGTTAGTAGAAAGTATAACATATGAGAAATGTTGCTAAGGGTATGCATACTACTCATCATGGCAGCGCAATTAATAACACAAAATAAAAGATAAAGAACATCACAATAATTGATAAAGGATGATAAGTAAAGAGGCTAACGCATACGGAAAGAATAGTTACTCAGTTGTATTAAAATTAACCAAGTATACAAAGAGTTACAATTATCGCAATACAAAATTTTAGCATGTACAAAGAATCAAGGTATAACTTCTCTACATAAAAATAATGAAATGCATTAAAATAAAAGAATGACCGCAATGAAAAATTGCAGATTTATTGAGAGGTGGCACACCCCCAAATTTAGAGCTGCGGCGGGGGCTCAGGAGGAGGATTTTGCAGAGGAACTCAAGGAGCTTCTTCAAAATGTAGATGTTGCTGTAAGTGCAGAGGCACCATGGGACCATGTAGATAGGCCGTCAAAAAGTTAAAGTACTCATGGTTGCGCTTTGCCACTTGTCTGCGTTGAATGTTGATCAGCACCTGTCGTATCATCGCAACACTGCGTTGCAACTCTGTTATTCATTGGCAGAAGAATTCTTATTGATGAGAGAGAAGAGAACGCATCTCAGCTAGGTCAGTAGCTAGGGTTGCGGTGGTGGGCTGTGCCTACGATGTTTCACCATCAACATTTTAGGGTTTAGTAGAAGTGCCTTCACCCAAATCATGTGGGTCGTCAACATACGGCGATGGAGGAGAAAAATGCAGTGGAGATGGAGGGGAGGAGGATACTGCTGGAAATACGTTGGGTGAATCGGGAGCAAGAAGAAGATTAGTAAAGTGTTCAAGGAGTGGGGAAAGGGGTTCAGCTAGTGGGCTTGGAGGGCGAATAATCAAAGGTAAGGGGTCCAAGGGTATTTGGTCTTGCATTGATTGCTCTTGGAATTTTTCCTTGCTTTTGTTATCTTTGCTCTGTTTCTTGAGCTTCGGCTGCTGCGGCGCATTCAAATCGATAATGGACCTTTTAAGTGGAAGCTCGGGGCAGTGAGAGGAGTCTTTAAAAAGCATTCTCAAGATCTTAGTGTTGATGAGACCATGGACTTTTGGCATTGGCTCTTCATCAATACCTACACCCATTGAGAGGCATAAGCTCGAAACTGTCCAAGGAAAGAAATACTGGCCTCTCACACGTCCCACAAAACCTCGAATTTTCTTTGCGATCAGTTGGTCCATGTTGATCGGAATACCACGCACAATATAGTATGCGGCTATTACTCGATCCCTCGAAACTTTTTTGTCATGAGATGTAGGGATGAGTTGCCTTTTCACCAAATACACCCAAAGGCGTACTTCCGAAAGCAGTTTGTTGGACACAAGGGTTTTGATGCCTTTGAAAGATACCGACCACTGAGTGCTCGGTTGCGTTAATGTTCTCAGCGCATCTTCCATTTGTTCTTCTGAGGGATCATCAATAATTTTGTTACTCGGCACATCTGAGATGTCTATATGATATAACTCATTGATGTCCCTTGCGCTGAAAGGCACTGTCTCCCCTTTCATGATCACTGCATCTTTGGTCCCATGAAGTCATCCATTGTAGAAAGCTCTCACTAACGTTGGGATTATGATGGATGGGCATTGGCAGAATGTTTCCCACCCATGTTCCAACACAACACCTATAATTAAATCCGGTAGTGGCGCTGCCGTAGGAAAGAACCACATTTCCATCATCATGTCGTCATTCTCTTTCTTCTTTGATGGGTATCCTTTGGTCAACGCAGGCTCACTGCTTTCGACTTTCGCTTTGCCCTTATCTTTTGCCAGTGCAAGGCGGGATCTTTACCTTTGTTTTCGTTCCCGTTCCTTGCGTTGTTTTTCCTTTTCCCACTCTGTAATTTCTTTTCTTTTCTTATCTCTTATGCACCGCACATTTGCTTTGCGCCTTTTCTCTTTCTCTTCCTTCTTCTTTTTTTCTTTCTTTTCTTCTTCTCTCATTTCTCTTTCAAATTACTTTGAGGCCATCAATATGCATTGTTCTTCCTTCAGCCTTATTTTTTCTTCTTCTGCCGAAATTGTGTTGTTACGGCGTACTTCTTCATCGTGTAGTTTTCTTTTTAGATTTCCTTCTGCGATGATTTGTTGCGCTCGTAACATCTTTTCTTGTCTTTCTTCTTCCTCTCTTTTTCTCCTTTCCTTCTCTTCTACTGCATTTTGCAAAAATTGTGGGTCACTTGTTGACCCTTGCGACGCATTCTCCTTGCGAAGCCACATAAGAGGGGTGATGTCTGGATCCTCTCGGTCTTCAGTCACAACCGTTCTTATTTGCATTGATGCCTCTTAAGGTTGCGTTGATTCTCTTCTTTGCGTTGACACCCCCTCATCCATCCTTGTGGTGGTGGATTTTCCATCGACTTCTGGCCTTTCAGCCCTCTTTCTCTTTTCTTCCTTCTTTTTCAGGCGCTTATCTTCTCGCCTGTGTTCCCTCTTCTCACTCGACTTCTTTTCTTTCTTTTCCTTCCTTGGTTGGGCTTCTTCATCTTCTTCTGCCCTCTTCTCCTTGTTTTTCTTTTTCTTCTTCTCTTCAGCCATTTCAGGTTGCTTCTCTGCTACCACTTCCTCTAAAGCAACCCTAGTGGGTCCCTCATAGGATTCTGTGTGAACAGTTTCCTTAGGATCCGAAACGGCCAAGCCGCTTCTTCGCGAAGCTTCTTCCATCTCTTCCTCCGAAGGCAAGGGCTGATTAACAACTCCAGCTTCGGGTAGCCCTCCCTCCTTATCCATATTACTCAGGATGCTCCCAAACACCTCTCTGTCGTCTCTTCTCTTATTCTCGCTTTCGGATGACAGTGTTGGGAGTGGGGCCACTCTTCGTGCTCTGCCCCTTTCGGATTTGGAGTGGTCTAGCTATTAAAAGTTTTCGCTGAGGTTTACCAGTGATTCTTGGGATGGGTTTCGGCTGGGCGGCGAGGCGGCAGCTTGCTGCAAGGAATGTCGCCTTTCTTGTAGTGACTTGGGCTGGGGAAGGTGATGAAGGTAAGGAAGATGAATGGGAAGATTGATCGGCCATGGCTGTGGTGAGTGAAAGAGTTGGGAAAGTTCTCAAGACTTAGGAAGAAAGTTTGAAGGTTTGGGTATGCAGAGGATTTGCTAGCGTTTTCTTTTCGCAAAAGATTCAAATAGACTTTTTTAAACGAAAGATGAGGGAATTTATAGGTTGGGCCTTGATGGGCCCAACGCAGATTCTGCATGGCAGGCTTCGAGATACTCAAAAAGCTTGCTGCCGCACTCCTCACATTTATGAATTAGCAAAGAAGAACGTCCTTTTATCTGCTAAGTCATCATTTCCTTGGAAGCCTATACGATTGGGCTACTCTTTTTGCAAAAAGAATTTATCTTTTATGTTTTATTCGGATGGGCGCAAGGTTGAAGATTAACGCAATGCCTCCATTAACGCAAATGCATATTTGCAGAGGACAGGCAACAATGTATATGACAGCGTAACACTCCCCTCAATTTAACGCATTTCTAAAGGATGGGCGCACGGTATTTCTATTGGCGTAACACTACCTCGACATAGTGCATTTTCGCTAAGGACGGGCGCAGAACACATACGCACGCAACACACCCCTCAGCACAATGCATTTATGTAAGATGGACGCAAAGTGCATCTTGTCAGCGCAAGATGCACCCATCATCGCAATGCATACCGGATGTTTATTATTATTTTTAATTCATTAACAATGCAAGTCGTTAGGACTTTGCAATATTCATTTTCCTTTTACATCAGTCATTCACAAAAATTTTAAGAACAACGCAACTAATGCAGAAAGGTAAGAAAATTGAACAAGACATGAAAATAACGCAATTGAACGTAAATTCATAAATCAATAAATGCTAATTCTAGAAATCAATAAATAACACAATGCAGAAAGCAATAAAAAGAAAGCAATTAAAATAGAATTTAGAGATGCGGATTGAAAGACAATTTTCTCACGATTACTGCAATCCACACCTCTGCAGGCGGTCAAGCTTGCCTGCACAATGTTATTAAGGACATTGTTCCTTCCCATGAGATCTCGGGGCTTTTGAGTTACTTGGAAGCATTCCTGGTGTTTTGTTGCGAAGCTCGACTGCCAATTGCCCGACTTGGATCTCCAAGTTCCTTATTGAAGATGCCTGCGATTCATGACAACATCGTTTTTCTCAATATACTGTTTCAGCAGGGACTCCAATGATGACGAATTCACAAAGGTGTTCGATGAGGACGGTTGGTTATGTGGTTGCCTTTGATGACTCTGATTCTGATTCTGGTGAAAAGGTAGAGGATTTCCTCGATTCCCAGAATTTTTGTTCTGATGGTTACTCTGGCCCCCCTTAGTTATGATTCCCTTCCCAACCGAAGTTAGGGTGATTCCGCCAACCTGGATTGTAAGTGTTGCTGTAAGGGTTGTTCTGGATAGCAAACACTTGTAGCGGGTTGATGGGCACTTCTCTATAGCATGGCCCCCTCCGCATTGGACACAACTTATTGTGGCCACTTGTGCCGGCGCATTGGGTTGCGCTGGACTTTGAGAGAGGGCACCTTGATTAATTGCTATCACTTGAAGGAGAGAGGTCACCGCGGCCATTTGTGCGGCCAAGGTTTTCATTGTATCTACTGGTACAATGGCATTGTCAGTTCTTCTTCTTTCGGGGCCTCTTCCCCCATACCCGTCATCTACCCAGTCATCCGTGTTTCGCAAAATGCGATTAAGGATGACCTTGGCTTCTGTGTTGGTCTTATCCATGAATCCTTTCGTTGCGGAGGCGTCAGCAACGACTTGCGTTAATCGATTCAGGCCATAATAAAATGTCTCCATCAGAACGCAATCGGGAATCCCGATATGCGGACAATTTTTCACCAACCTTCTGAAACTCACCCAAGCAGTGCTTAGAGTCTCATTATCCATTTGCTCGAAATTCAGCACATCCTTTCGTCGCCTTGCGTTGACTGCTGGAGGGAAGAATTTCTTCATGAACTGTTCCACTAACTGGTCCCATGATGTGATTTCATTTGGCTCCAACAAATGAGCCCACCTATTTGCCTCATCCCTCAGTGTATATGGGAAGAGGTAAAGTCTAATTCCTTCAGGGGTGACGCCAGGGATGGAAAAAGTTTTCACATCTCCACAAAGCTGGTCAGATGGGCTGCGGGCCTTCACCTTATAGACCTCCAAATTGCCCCGATTGGCTTTATTTCAAAGCGTGCATTCTCCTCAACCATTGGTCGTGAAATTCTAGGCGAGAAGTCATAAAGATTGAACACCGCATAGTTTCTTATGGGGATATTGTGGTCAGCAGCAAGAAAAACAAGGTCTTGCGTTGGCCGATTCGCCCCTTGATCTCCTTCAGGCCTCTCGTTGTTGTTTTCCATGTTTGCTATTCTAAGCCTAACTCTGTTCTGGCGTGCCCTCATGTGAAAAGTACGCTCGATCTCTGGGTCAGCTTCGAATTCTGGATCGGTTCCAGTACTCATAAACCGTTAGCCTGTTCTTCGCGATAAATAGACAATATAGCAGAGATATGTCCTGCAAAATACCACAAAATTATTCAACACTAACCGTTACAATCCCCGGCAACAACGCCATAAACTTGTAATGATAATTTTAGTCTTTAAGCATATGGACAAATATGAATATGAATGATACAAGTTCATGTTGCCATAAACTTGATGACCGAAATTTAATCTCTTTATCTAACTCTAACGCATGGCTTGTGAATGAAATGAATGATGTGCTAAATGCGCTCAAGTGCTTTGCGATAAAGATAATTTTATGCAATACTACGTTCTAAATGTATGCGTTGATAGTGATATGCTCGTAGTATGTGATGAAGTAGTGCGTGTCATAAGTTTCCTTGCACTGAAACCAAGTATAATTCCAACGCAAGTTTCTCAGAATGATTCGAGGTCGAACATGGGGATTGTTGTCGTTAAATGTGATACTTATGTGATACATGTGACTGGTTTTAACAATGAATAAAGAATGTTGGTTTGTACAGAAATATAAATTACGATGATAGTAAAAATGCGTTGATAAAGTAAATTCCTAAACTACTATGATATATGATACATGGTACACAATACAGGATACTGGGGTCAAGGACTAACTGTCAAGTTGTATAAAATTATCGAAGAATGCGATAGCAAATCTTATGAATGAGGCAGAAAGAGAAAGAGTAAAGAGTAAAAACATCACAAGTTTGTCAATCGTGTTAAGGATGCAACTAAGGTTCCGCTATCCCTTGGCGTACACCTCTTAGTGATCGGTCGCGTTCCCATATGTCTATGGTAAAACAGAGATGAACGTGATGAATGTAAGGTTGTTTCCATCTCTAGAAATACTTCTCGCTTTAGTTAACGCATTCTTCCAACCTTCTCTCGATAGATGGAATAACATCTTTATTTCTGCTCTCACAGGTGAAGATGTCGCCAAGCATGCTTTAGCTAAACTTAATTAATTCCTTAACACCGATTAACTCACTCGCTTAATTCTCGCTTTTTACCCTAGGGACTAAGAACACATCATGGAGAAAATGGATGATAAAAGTATGGAAAGAGACAGAAAGATGATAATGGTGACGATGATAACATTTAATTCTAAAATTAAGCATTTGATACATGTTTGTGAATGAAGGATTAAAAAAGATGAATACAAAAAATGAGTTAGAGAATAGAAACAAATACGGAAAGAGTGTCAACGTCTTGACACAAATACCGATCGGAGATTTGTGCTTGCCGGCGTATGGAAGTGGTGGAGAGAAAAGCTTCCCTCTCAAGCTTGCTTTCCCGGTAGAATTGACCCTCGCACAGAGCTTCAGCTTCGGGAATTGGAAGAATTCTTTGCTCGGAGTTCTCTCAGATTTACTCTGTAGTCGCTTTAAACCAACCTCTCTCTCTCTCCCCGTTTCAGTATATCAATCTCAGTATATCATGTATATCTTTCAAAGAATTTGAAAAAGCTATTTATAGGCGAGACCTTGGCTCTTTGAATTTGTGGTCCCCACTGTCTAATTATGGTAGTTCCTGAAATGGCAGAATGGAAAATTCCTTTCTGTTATGCAATCAATCCGTCAGAAATGCACAACTAAAAGCTGTACACTTGTCATGATCGTTCGCGAATGCATTGCTCTTCACATCTTCGATCTATCGCCGCATGCGGTGTTGTTTTTTTATTACCGCATGCGGTTCGAATTGTGTTGATCGCTAAAGCTCATGATTGATTGTCGCATACGCCGTCATTGCATTGATCATCTCTTCATTCTTGATTGATGGGCGCATGTGACGTAGATGTGTTGTTTATTTTGTCTTCGAGCCATGAACGCATGTGGTGACCTATTTCCTGCAAAACAGAGACTGAAACATTCTATCTCGCCATCACAATGTTGTTAGTGGGTGTGTTTACAACATTCCATAATTTTCGTATTTCTCAACCAATTTCTATACTATCGACGCAACTTTCCTCTCTTTTTACCGCAATATCTAAATAAAATAGTATAAATAACTTTTATTTCTATAAGTTATCACCCTGACCCTGACCCCGACCCCGAGTAATCCCCTACCTCAATTTTATATAGTTATATTTTTAATATTTTATAAATATATATTTATAATATATAAAATAACTTATTTATATGTATGTTTATAATGTATACTATAAATTTATAGTGTTGTGAGCCCAATATTGAATATATAAATTATAAATTTAAGCCCATAAGTCAAGCCCAAATTTAAAAAATTAAAAGAAAAAAAAAAAGGGGAATCCTCACGGGGACCCATTTCCCTGACGGGGGTGGGGATGGGAGGGAATTTCCCCCACAGGGCCGGGGACGGGGGACCCTCCCCCGCCCCGCCCCAACTCCGTTGCCAACCCTAGAGTCCGGTAAGAAAGCGTAACTCATCATCAAGCGAACCATGTCTAACAAGGTTTTATTTCTCCTCTCCGCTACACCATTCTACTGAGGTGTACCTGACGCTGAGAGTTGGGAAACGATTCCATGTTCTATTAAATAGTCCTGGAATGCAGAGTCCAAAAACTCTCCACCTCGATCTGATCAAAGTATTTTAATCCGTCTATCTAATGTGTTTTCAACTTCAGCCTTGAACTCTTTGAACTTTTCAAAGGATTCAGACTTTCGTTGCAAAAGATAAACATACTCATACCTGGAGTAATCATTAGTAAAACTGATAAAATATTCATAGCCACCTCGGGCTCGCACATTCATAGGACCATAAAGGTCAGAATGTACTAACTCAAGAGGCTCCTTGGCTCTTGAACCTTTTCTAGTAAAAGGTCGTTTAGTCATCTTACCCTCAAGGCAAGATTTACACATTGGCAAAGAATTTTCTTCTAACTCACTTAGAAGTCCATTCTTTATCAATCTTTCAATCCTATTGAGATTGATGTGCCCTAAACGTAGATGCCAAAGTTGGGTATTTTCTTTTGGAGAAATTCATTGACGTTTTGATTGAGTTACGACAGTTCTGAACATTTCAGCATTATGGAGGGAATTAATGGCTAACGGCCTTAGCACATATAAATTCGATTCCAGATTTGTTGTGCAAATAAAGACACCATCTTTATGAATAAACGCTTTACTCAAATTGAAAGAAACAGTGTATTTACATTGCAATAAACACTTTACAGAAATAAGGTTTCTTTTTAGTTCAGAAACAATATATACATCATTTAAAATTAGAAACCTATTCTGTAAAGTTAACTGGAGTCCTCCCACTGCCACAACTAAGACGACGTGCCCGGTGCCTACTCACATCGTCATCTCACCAGCCTTCAGCTATCGCCAAGATCTAATCCCCTGAAAAGAAGAACAAACATGGTTAGTGGCGCTTGAATCAATTATCCAGAGAGAATCATCATTCTCCACTAAACAAGTTTCGAGCATAAGTAAATCACATTTACCTTTATCCGCCCTGGCCTTAGCTTTAGTTGCTTTCTTCTCCTTCAGATACTGAGGACATTTCCTCTTCCAATGTCCATCTTGGTTGCAATGGAAACATTTTCCTTTAGCAACTCTTGGACGCCTTCTCGGGGCGACAGGCGGTGGGTTAGTAGGTGTCTTCCCTTTTCCCTTACCACATTTCTTCTTCTTCCCCTTTACAGAGTTAAAAGTAGAAGGTGCAGACTTCATTCCTGAAGTCGAACCTCTATGGAACGTCCTTGAGGATGAAGCAATATTTGCCTCACCCTTCTGCCTCTCCTTACTTTTCAGTAAAGATTGGTATGTCTGCAACTCGTTGAGGAGAGTTGTAAGGTTATATTTCACTTTGTTAAGAATCACATTGCTAACAAAGTGCATGAAGCTGTCCGACAAAGAATGCAGGAGTATGCTAACCTGGCTGCCCTCATCGATGGCAGACCCATTCAACTCCGCCACATTGATGTGGACCATCATGTTTAGCATATGTTCACGAACAGAGGTGCCTTCTTGCATTTTGGAGTTGAATATGTATTTAAGAGCCTCATGCATAAGTTGTTCAGACGGTTGTCCAAACATCCCCCGCAGGGACTCCATGATCTCACGAGCTGAGTCCATAGGCTCATGCTTCTTGACCAAGATGTCAAAAAGACTTGCCAAGATATAGGCCCGAACCTTCTCATTCGCCCTCGTCCAATGCTCATATGCCTCCCGAACATTTCGAGCGACATTTGGAGCTGGAATAGGAGGACAAGCCTCCGTGAGAGCGAACATGAGATCCTCGATGATTAGGATCGTCGTGATCATGTGTTTCCATGTTGAAAATTTGTTGCCAGTTAATTTTTCGGCACTTAACAACGATAAGGTGGCTGTAGCCATTTGAAAAAGTTGTTGAAAATACGAACAAATCTTGATTAGATTTTGCTAAACCACTTTGAAACCAATTTATTTTGCAAAATAGTTTCAAGTACCCTAAGTTATAGACTTCTATTTTTCAATGATGCCCCAGTGGGTCAGGATAATTGCCACCGGTGGGGTGATCAGTTGCCCCTTCACTGGGATGAGACATTCTCAACCATTAGGCAGAACCAACTCTTGGAACTAAACCTAACAGCCACCATTTTTCGATCCAGAATTGTTAACCTTTAACTATTCCGTGTAAGTGTAACCCCTCGTTTTCGGTGCTAAAGTCCCGCCCTAATATGCTTACCGTAGGGAAAATACAAATTAGGACAAGAGACTAAGTTACTTTATCCTCTTATAGGAGATTAAATAAAGAAACGCGCAAAACTACATCCTTTAGGGGGACACTCCCAGGGTGCCTCGAAGCGATGCGCAGTAACTTTATTCAACCTAACGAGGGAGACCGAGGGATATGCTGTCGCACTTCCTGCTCCCATTTACTATGAACATTCTCTCCATCCACCTTGATATTGACCTACCCAACACCATCCGTTGGGGGGACACGCCAAAGGTGCCGCAAGGCCGAGGATAGATCTCACGGTGTGGACTTTAGGAGAAAAATGAAAGGTTTAAGTGAAGCACCTTATGCCCCAAGTACCTCCCACTGAATGTTCTACCTAGGGAGTCATTAACCTAGACAATCTGGCTACTGATTTTAGTCTAAGTGGTCTTCTTAAAGCTTGCTCATAAACAACGTTTGTTTATGAAATATAAACAAGTTCAAGTAGTCACATTTAAATATTTTAATAGACTGTCCTTAACTTGCATGCATGCATCAAATCTATCTAATTCACCTTTCCAGGTAAGTTCCCAGGTAAGGGTGTTAACATTTCCATCAACTTAAATACCCCAGCCTAGACAGAACCAGCTTTAGACAAAAGGTCCTTTATAGATAGATTTACTACACTTTAACCTTTTATTAGCAAATTTAATTCTATTAAACTGATTAAAAGATTAAAGCCTTAGGGTTTCTAATCATATTAGAACCATGATCTTAGGTCTATGATCCAAGTTTTAAACATTTTAAAACCATGAATTAAACCTAAGTAAGCATGTATGTCTTTCTTATTTCTTTTAGTAATTTCTCTTTAACTCTTAAAAAGAAACAACTAAAAAATATTGCGTATAACGAGGCGTTTATAACCATTATAAAGTAACCTATGTGTTATGCTTCATGAAAAGTCCGGTCATTACTATATAACTTTTATATAACGCGTAATAACCAAGCAAACATGCTATCATTCACCCTTATACTAGAACAATTATAATATAAAGATGATGCATGTCAATGCTTTTTATGCATGCATAAATATAACTCTTATATTATATGATGCATGAGCATGCACTTACATAATTAAAAATGATGCTTCTCTAAATTATAACAATTACAATAAAGAGATGATGCATGATCATTGTATAACCTAAGATGAGATTTTCTATATGTGCATACCATATGACATATAAAACACACATAGCATGTATTAAACAAAAAATATTAATGGACCAGGATGAGCCTTTAAACCAAAAAAACCGGAATGAAAACACTATCTATTACATTTTTCATTGAGCAAACTGGTTCACAGGCAAACCAGGTCTTGAACCGCCAGAAGGTCTTCATTGTGTAGCAAACTTCCATAGGTAGACGATCGTTCAGCGCGCACTAGACGATAGGAACATTAGCAAACGATCGCGTAGACGACGATGAGGCTTGAAGCCTGATCGTTCAAACGATCATGTAGCGCGACGACAGGTAAACGATTTACCTTGAGTTACTAAGCGATCGTTTAGTCGATGAAGCTTGCTGACCTAAACGATCGTCTAGCGCGCTTTAAACGATACGCGAGCGTCTCATCGTCTACACGATACGTGCAACTTGGTAAACGATTTACCTTACGATGCTAAGTGATCGTTTAGTCAGTTACTAAGCGATGAAGCTTGCTAACCTAAACGATCGTCTAGCTTGCACGTGCATTAAACAATACTCGACGATCGTGTGCCCGATCGTCAGCTCGATACGACCAACTCTTGATCGTATACCCCATCGTTCAACCGATGCATTCAAGCGCGATCGCATAGTTCTTCATATTCACGATGCGATGGACAGCGATCGCATAGAACCTCTTCTGCACGATGCGATCAACCCTAGATCATCACCTTCCTAGAATAGCCACAACCTTTGCCCAGAACTTCGACGAACGACTCAAGACTCCAAACATTTTGAATACATACTCGATTACGATTATTTATGCCCAAAAACGCATGGGCCTTTACAAACAACTGCAAAATGTAAAAGGAATTAAACAAACCAAGGAAATTCATCCCAAAACCATCCATTAATTCGGCACATCTACAGCAGAATTACATTTAAAACAGTGTAGAAATGCACCCACCATGAATGTATATGTTATTTCATTGCACAGATGAAATCGGAGTATTAGAAACCTGGTTCTGATACCAATTGAAGGATCTCATATTGAGAATTCCATGAGCGGGTTTAGATCGCTCCTATTTCACAGTGATCGAAACACAAACGACATACATTCCATAGATACAGTTATGCATATAAAACTCATATCGGCATGCTCAGAATACAATAAAACACAAGGAAAAAGGTTCATACCAAATGAAGACTATCTTCGTATGTCTGAACCCTTAGCAGCGGAAAACCTCCCACCGATCTACCGGCACCCGGCGAGTATGTCAACTGCAACATCACGATCCGAACGTATGCAAACAATGCAGCGAGGATAACACCACCACAAGAGAAACCCGGGTATCCTCGGCATCAAAAATCCAAAGAGTAGGCTCTGGTGAGTTTGGTAGAGGACGAAGGAGAAGATGTCGTGTAGACGATAAGCAAGTGGGAGAAGAAACTCTGTTATCGTATAGCGGAAATGCTTATCGTATAGTAAAGCTACATGATCGTGTAAGAAAAACTGAACAATCATTTAAGAAAGATATATACGATCGTTTAGAGAACTCGTGAGGTATGATCGTTTAGACGAACGAGCTTCTATCGTATAGGCTCTCGCGATCGCTTTCACGGATTCTTTTGGGTGTGGGCGAATATGAATGCACGATTTTTATGAAATGAAAACGATTTTCATTGTTTTGATCTGTCGGTTACCATAAACTTCGCAGCCCCACTTCTCACGTCCGAACGTGGATCAATCGGTTAATTATCAAATAATTAATCAATTAATTTAATTAATAAATATAATCATATTATATTTATATCCTATAGTTTGATATCATATATCTGCTATAGTATTTTCTCCTCTACTTGATATAAATCATATTTATATCTACTTTCCTCCAAAATAATGTATCTCATATATTTAACCAATTATATCATATATAATTAATCAATCCAATTATATCATATATAATTGAACTTCCTCTCGTCAATTTGAACATTTTAAATTAACCCAAACACTGGTACTCAACTTTATCCAAGCTACCCAGGTGACCTAATGGACCGTGGCTCGAAGCTCCAACGGTATGTAAATAGTTGACCAAACTCTTTAGCCACGAGATCCACCATTCGTTAACTGTCAGTGATTCCATTAAAGACCAACAACTAAACTCTTCTTACCACGGATATATTTCTGTGTCCATTGGATATAACCAATCATGAGTACGATGACCCTTCACAGATGCTCGTAAGTATAGTTGGGTCAATTTACCATTTTGCCCATGTAGTTACATCTCACTCCTTAAGTACCACTGATTCCTCTAGTGAACAATATAACATAGTTCAACTATGTATGAACACCTCTTGGGCCAAGAGAAGGTGTGTGGCGCCACATCGTTCAAGCCTCGAAATCAACCCTTAAGGGAGCCATCTATCTACTTACCCCTGCCTCAGGGAAGGAATGAATTCCATCTTGTGTAGCTGAGTTCCCAGCTCCCAAATCAGACGAATCCCCAAAATGATAGGTTTGAATCGGTGACCTGGCCACTCGCACCCATACAAATCAAAGGACCGCCCTCAATGGCAGGAGTTCCCAACTCACTCAGGATTGAGGTTATGTTACCTATGGTCATCCTAGTGAAGTGAAGTCTCTGTCATGAACGGTGTTATATAACGAGACATTAACACTTCGTGGTTAGGTCTTATACAAACTCTTTGTATAGGACGCTCTCGCTCGCATGTCCCCAACACGAATGATCAAGATCAGACCATCTGTGACAAGTCACAACACTTGTGACCATTCCACATAGCGGGCCGCGTTCGTAGCGTTACTAGGATAAGGTTTCCCTCCTTTACCCATTTACTACAGACCATTTTGGTTATCACTCAAGACATGATCCACTTGTATGTCACCACATATATGTTTGAGTCACATATAGATAACCAGAGATTTTATGTTTATTGGTTTGTGGTAAAGCAAATAAAACAAATAACCAAGCAAAACAACAAGATGTGAAGTAAATATCATATATTAACAATCACAGGTGTTCGTATATACTGTTTACAAACTACAAGACACGAGACTTTAGGGCATCAACCCCAACAGTAGAGACATGTGAGTGGGGGTATCCTATACAAAGAATTTATATAAGACCAGACCACAAAATGATTAGTCTCTTTATATAATGCCGCTAATAATAAAGACTTACATTTCACTAGGATGACCATAGGTGACATGACCTGAATCCTGAATGAGTTGTGAACTCCTGCTTATGAAGGCGATCTTTTGATTTGTATGGGTAAGAGTGGCCAGATTGCCAACTCAATAAGCCTAATCACAGAAGCAATGGTATCTAATAAGTTTTTCTACTCAACTTTGTTCTAGTGATTTTCTATCTTTTTTATACCACTCTATATTTATTTCATTTTTTAATTGTAATTCTTTTTTCCATAAAATTTCATTTCACTTGATTATTTAGACGCATTAATTAGGTACGACATTGATAGCCTCTACTCGTGTTCTATTTTGTCTAAGAGCTAAATTTGCCTCGATTGTGTGTTTCTTGTCTTGAGCTTTACTCAAGTTAGCTTTCACTATTTCAAGAGTTTGCCATATTGTGGATTCTTCTAACTGGGGAGCTGGAAACACATCTACATGAAACGAAATTCACCCATTCCCCAATGCAGGGGCAAGTAGATAAATTGCTCCCTTAAGGGCTGATTCCGGGGTTTGAACATAGTGGCCACACCCTCTCTTGGCCCGAGAGAGACTTGGTCATAATTGGACTATGACTTATTGTTCATTAGAGAGACCAGTGGTACTTAAGAAGTCAGATGTAACTACAGGGGCAAAACGGTAATTTTGGTCCAATTGTGAGCAATTTGTGAAGGTCATCGCACTGTTGATTGGTTATATCCAATGGATACAGAAATTCATCTGTAGTGCAAATAGTGCAGTTGTAGGTCTTTAATGGAATGACCAACAATTAACGAATATTGGGTAATTTAATTAAATAGTTTAATTAATTATCCAAGTACCGTTGGGCTTCAATCTACAGATCCATAAGGTCCCCTCTGTAGCTCAACAGGGATTTATTGAAAATTATTTTTGGATTAATTTGAAATGTACAAATTAATTGAGAGAATTAATTATATATTATATAATTAATTAAATTAATTATATATGTGATATAATTAATATAATGTATTTGATACATTATAATATAAGGTAATATGAGAGGAATTCGAATATGATTCAAATACTAATTATATGAATAAGATTCATGTAATTAAGTTTAATATAAATATGATTTATATTTAATACCATAAATAAGTTGAGAGGAATTAAATATTTGAATATGATCCAAATATCAATTATATGAATGAGATTCATACAAGTGAGTTTACTACAAATGTGATTTATATTAAATGCCATGTATGGTTGAGAGAAAATACATCTATAGGTTATATTATATTTGATACAATATATAACTATAGATTATGTGTTATATGGGATATAACATATAGTTTATATATATAATAAGGTTGTTATTATATGTATAATTATTATTAGTTTAATTTTATTAAGTTAATATTAATTAAGGGAGGGAGTTACAACTCCCTCCCCCTAATTTCTCTCAGTCAAATACGTGATGAGTGGGTTCAGAAAAAGGGATGATGCCGATTCATCTTCCTCCATAAAACACTGAGAGAATAGTTCTCTCTAGAAAAAATGAAAAGAGAAAAAAAGTTCTTCTCCTCCCTCTCCTCCTCTCCATCTCTTTCCCTTTTCCAAAATCCTATGGCAGAGCCTACACCTCCTGCCATTTTCAATCCCTAAGGAGAATACAGGAGGCTCTATTTGGTGGTGTCCCTTTTGGAGAAGGAGATCCATTCATGACTTGTTCGAGGGATTCTTGAAGAATAGTCTTAAAAGGTAAGGGTTTCTGAAACCCTAAGTTTTATTTTATTAATGCATGCTATAATTTATGTAAATGCACTTCTTTGATTTACTGTACAACTTACATTCAATGAAAAATGGATTTGAGACGATCTTGCTTCTGCTCAAGGTTCTCTCCTCGAAGAATTCCTTCAATTGGTACCTGAGCTAGGTTGCTAGTTTTTTTTTTTTTTTTTATCTCAAATTCCATTCTATTATTGAATCATTTTTACAGTGTTGGTGGGTTTTACTGCATTCTATTTAAAGTTCATGCGATGAATGGTTTCAATATGAATGTGGTTTTTTTATGGATGTTTTGGGATAGGATACTTAGTTTTAAGGCTTTATTTCATTTACAAATTTGGTTTGTAAAGGCCTCTGTTTTGGGCGTAATTTTTTTCTATAGAGTTTGTATTCATTGTTTGTGTAACTTGTGCTGTTCTCAGGAAGCTTCAAAGACGAATTCAAAGTGCTGCTTCGATAAAGAAAATGAAGCAGTTCTACAATATCATGTATCTACGGCTACACAATCGTGTAGCATTTGCTAAACGATCGTATAGATTTTGCTAAACGATCGTGTAACATTTGCTAAAAGATCGTGTAGATTTTGCTACACGATCGTGTAGCATTTGCTACAAGATCACACAAAAAATTTGCTACACGATCACTACAGAGAGTTTGTTGAAGGGAGGTTCTATTTAAGTGGTTCAAGATCTAGTTCACTTATTTCGAATCGGATGACTCTTATGCTGTAATAGTTAGCCTTTTAACTTTCCTTTAAGGTGTCCTATCCCGGTGCATTAACTGTTTATTTTAAATATGCATATGATGTGTGTTCTATATTATATGTCATGTTGTATGTCATATAGTTTTATAACCCACCATAGGTTATGCATTTATATTCATGCATTATTTTATATTATAAGTGTTTAATATATGTATGTGCATGATTTAAATTATAAAGCATGCCCATGCATCGTATAGTATAAATGTTATGATATATGTATGCATGCATTATAGCATTTCCATGCATCATTTATATCATAATTGTTATAATATATGGTTGAATGTATGTATGGAAAATATGCTATAGTATGATTCATTACCTAGTTATATAATTGTTATATATATTAGTAATGAATGGAGATTACATGAAGCATAACGTTACCTTAGGTTAATTTATAAATGTTATGATTAACTAAAGTATGTCAAGCATGCAATGGATGTTTTAATTGTTTCATTTATTTATAATCGCGATAACTAGATGAAATTATAATTAAAAATCAATAATTAAGAGTTGCATGCAAACCTTATGTTCTAATCATTTTTTAAAATATGATTGAGATAGACCTAAGTTCACAAATTTCTAATGAGATTATAAATTTGATTCATCTTTTTTAATCGATTTAATAGGATTAAATTGATTTCAATAAAAGTTTAAATTTGTAGCAAACATATCTATAAGAGACCTTTTATCTAAGGCGGGTTCTAGTTAGGTTGGGGTACTTAAGATGACGGAAATGTCGCACCTCTACCTGGGAACCTACTTGGAAAAGTGAATTAGATAGATGTGCTGCAAGCATGCAATTGTTGATTAACATTTGTTAAAGTGTTTAACAAATATTAATCAAAATTGTTTAACTTTCCAAAGTAAGTGTTACTTTTGGGAAAACTTAAACAATCACTTAGTAAAAATAATTAGCCGTATTTTTCCTAAGTAAATTAAATTCTACGTTGTTAAAATATTCAGTGGGAGGAAAAAATGTATATGATACATCATTTTCTTGTCACCCATGTTTCTCCCTTAATATTCACACCGTGAGACTCATGCTTGGCCTTGAGGCGCCCTGGGAGCGTCCCTCTTCAGATGGTGTTTGCATGGGTCAATATCAAGGTGAATGGAGAGAGTATTTATAGTAAGTGGGAGAGGGATGTGTGTCAACATGTCCTACGGTCTCTTTCATTGGTTTGCACCGTGAGACCTTCTTGCACGGCCTCGAGGCACCCTGAGAGCGTCCCCTTTTGGATGATTTGTGCAGTAGGTCAATATTAAGGAAAACTCCAGAAATGGATAGGATCGCTTTAGTTTTTGCCCCAATCAGTTTTTTTCTTTGATTGGCTCATTGGGACAGAACTTTAGGGTCTAAAATGGAGGGTCACACTTACGGGAAATTATAAAGCAAGTTAATGATTTCTTGACCAAATAAATGATGACTGGTTGTTATAGGAATAAGAGTTATTCTGGTCTAATAATTGGTTGAGAATGTCTCAATTCAGTGAAGGGACAACTGACTACCCTTCGATGGCTTTTGTTCTAAATCACTGAAACGTCATTGCGAAATTAGATGTAATTGGGGTTCATTTAGATTTTGCTAAAACTGATTTGATTTTTTAAGAGTTATGCTAAAATCTAATGTAGATCAATGTGTTTATTTTAAGCAAATATATCAAATAGCGTTTTTCCGTTAGTTGCATTTTCTAGTTTGAATGATTTCAATTATATGACGTGGAAAGAATTCATTAAAACTTTTTCGTGGTAAATGACCTCGAAATTTTCATGACCGAGGATTGTCCTCAAGTCCCAACCCTTAATGCACCATGAAATTTTCTTGATGCATATGAGGTGTGGACGAAGGCCAATTCTAATGCTCGAGTTAACATTTTGGCAAGCATACCTGATACGTTGGCAAAAAAGTTTGAGAACATGATCATTGCACATAAGATCATGCAATCAATGCAAGAATTGTTTAAACGAAAGTTCTCACAATCCATGCAACAATGAAACCAGTAGCATCAGTTCCCAAGATAATCTTCAGTCCATATTGAATGTCCATGAACTAATAGAGAAAGCAATTGTTGCCAACTCTGATGAAGTTCATCGACGAAGATTGTTCTCTGAAATGAAACTTGGAGTTTATGACTTGGGTTGTGGAGATGATCCCACTACCAAAAAAGGAAGAATTCCAAAGAAAATAAATTTGATTTATTTTTCTTGGAGACATGCTTAGTAGAGAATGATGATTCTGCCTGGATAGTTGATTCAGGAGCTACTAACCACGTGTATTCTTCCCATCAAAGATTCAATTCTTGGAAACAATTGGAAGCTAGAAAGCTGACTCTTAAAGTTGGTACTTGTGAGGCTGTTTCAGCTGTTGCTATAGGTAAACTTAAGTTATTTTTGGATAAGAAACGATATATGTTATTAGATGATGTATATGTAGTTCCTCATATGAAGAGGAACCAAATTTCTATTTCTTGTCTAATTGAACAAAAATATTCCATATCCTTCTCTGAGAATAAAGTGTTTATTTTTAAGAATGGAATGGAGTTAAGTTTTGGTTCAATGAAAAATAACTTATATGTACTAAGACCGTTAGTCATAAAAGCCATGCTTAATACTAAAATGTTCAAAACAACAACTGTAAAAAGACCGTGAAATTCTCCTAAAGAAAATGCTCATCTTTGGCATCTAAGATTAGATCACATTAATCTCAATAGGATTGACAGGTTGGTGAAAAGTGGACTTCTAAATGGTTTAGAAGAAAGCTCTTTGCCAGTATGTGAGTCATGCCTTGAAGGCAAAATGACCAAACGACCTTTTACTAGAAAAGGTTATAGAGCCAAAAAAACCTTAGAGCTTATACATTCAAACCTCTATGGTCCAATGAATATAAAAGCACGAGGAGGGCATGAATATTTCATCTCTTTCATAGATGATTATTCAAGATATGGGTATCTATACCTAATGCAATATAAGTTTGAAGCTCTTGAAAAGTTCAAGGAGCACAAGACTGAAGTTGAAAACTTGTTAGGTAAAAAGATAAAAACACTATGATCTGATCGTGGTGAAGAGTATATGGACTTAAGATTCCAAAACTATATGATAGAACATGGAATCGCATCCCAAATCTCAACCCCAGGTACACCTCAAAATGGTGTATCAGAAAGGAGAAACACAATCCTATTGGACATGTTTCGGTTTATAATGAGCTATACGCATCTTCCTGACTTGTTTTGGGGATATGCAATAGAGATTGCAACTTATATTTTGAACAACATTCCCTCAAAGAGTGTTTCTGATTACCTTTTGAGTTATGAAGAGGTCGTAAAGGTAGTTTAGCCACTTTAGAATTTTGAGATGTCCAACCCATGTGTTAATGGCAAATGCCAAAAAGTTGGAACCTAGTTCAAAAGTATGCCTATTTGTAGGCTACTCTAAGGAAACGAGAGGTGGATACTTATATGATCCAAGTGAAAATAAAGTGTTTGTATCAACAAATGCTACCTTCTTGGAAGAAGACCACATGAGGGATCATAAACCAGGAAGAAAAATTGTTTTAAGTGAAATTTCTAATGAATCTATTGAGACTTCAACAAGAGTTGTTGAAAGGGCCGTTACATCAACAAGAGTTGTTGATGTCAGTTCATCTAGTCATCCATCTAAAAAGTTGAGATTGCCTCGACGTAGTGGGAGGTTTATGAACCCATCTGTACGCTACATGGGTTTAACAGAAGCCCAAAACATCATAAATAATGATGGAGTTGAGGATTCATTTTTTTATAAACAAGCAATGGAAGATATTGACAAGGATGAATGGATTAAAGCCATGAATCAAGAAATTGAGTCCACGTACTTGAATTCTGTCTGGGAGCTTGTAGATCAACCTGGTGGGGTAAAATCTATAGATTGTAAATGGATCTACAAGAGGAAAAGAGGTGTAGATGGAAAGGTACAGACCTTTAAAGCTAGACTTGTGGCAAAGGGTTATAACCAGGTTGAGGGAGTGGACTGTGAAGAAACTTTCTCACTGTTGTCATGTTAAAGTCTATTAGGATTCTCTTGTCCATAGCTACATATTATGACTATGAAATATAAAAAATGGATGTCAAGACTACCTTTTTGAATGATAATCTTGAAGAGGCCATCTACATGAACCAACCAGAAGGATTCATCGAACAAGATCAAGAGCAAAAGTTTTGTAAACTTAATCGGTCCATTTATGGACTGAAACAAGCATCTCGATCTTGGAATATAACATTTGATGTTGCGATCAAATCTTATGGCTTTGATCAAAATGTTGATGAGTCTTGTATTTACAAGAAAGTCATCAACAGCTCAGTAGCTTTCCTCGTGATGTGGATGATATCCTACTCATTGGGAATGACGTAGGTTTTCTGACAAATGTAAAGAAATTACTAGTCGCCCAATTCCAAATGATATCCTACTCACTCGTGTTCGTGGGGTGGAGCATGTTTGACATGGTTGTATAGACAACTGTGCAAAGCAACAAAACCTGAAGTTCGTGAGATAGCTGGGCCTCTCATACTTTTGCAACTATAGGCTTGGGAGCAATTTCCAACCATGGCTTCATAGTTACAACATGTAAATGACGCTCAGTTAGCTGGACGAGCCTACGGTTCTCGGTATGTTATTTTAATTCAATTTAATTTTCATATGACTGATCTAGTTAATTCAGAATCTAAATTATCAATTTAAAAAATTAGGTGGAGAGACAAATTTTATGTGACTAGGACAACCACACATGTAGTCAGCTAGTACAAATACATGTTTGATTTGCTTCAACTTGATCAGATACATTAATACTGAACCAAATTGATTATTTTATACACATTTTTATTGTATTTGTCTTTAATATTCTCTAATATAATATTTTATGTTTTAGATTATTTTGGAGCCCTATAAACTTATTATGCACATTTTGCCCAATTTCTGTACGAATGGTCAAAACATATGGCGGACGATAAGTTTTCTCATATGTTTTCACATTGGTGAGTGACATTTTTCTGACAGGGTGATGAGACAATTCAATTTTCAGCAGGATGTCTCATTGTCTTGTAATACTGAACCCTTACTGTATGATATTGACTTAAGAACTGGAGATTGGTCCGAAAAAGTTACACATTTGGTAGTGCGATGACACTATCGTGCAAGGTTTATTGCAGTGGAGGTTTCTATTGAACAATTTGACAGGGATGTCACTCAAGACTACATTAATTGGTATAATAATATCACAAGGCTCTATGTTACTCGTCCGGGAGCAACTGTGGGTCATGTGGTAAATAAATGAATATTATCTAATTATTTTTAATTTAAATTTATTTTAAATATTATCTAATTGTTTTATAATTTACAGAGATCAAACAACAGTAGACTCCGTGATCTTGTAAATGATCCGAACCAAGTTTTTGCCATATGCAGTGACAACCAGAGCTATATGAAGGAGATACATTATATGTATGATATACCTATTGTTCCTCTACCAGCTCCTAGACGTAGAGGACATGTTTGAGAAGAAGAAGATGAGTTCGATGAGGTTGTTCACAATATGGAAGAGCCCCTATGATGTAAACGCAGAGCCAAATTGATTATGTTAGTCCGATGATGATGATGCCAACATTTGGTTTAGGACATTATGACTCAGAGGCTGGTCCATCGTCTTCATATGCATGGACATGGTTGGTCGTGGAGAGCATAATGAATATTTATATTATGAAGCGCCTATAGAGGTACTAGAGCAACATCAAGAAGAACCAGAGCAATCTCAAGTTCGAAGTCGATGACGACAACCAGCTCGAATCGACGACGTCCGCCTTGTGGGACACATTGATTTTTGTAATTATTTTTTATATAAATGAGATATTTTAATTTACACTTTATTATTTTTATAAGATATTATTTTTTTTAATTTGTTCTTTTTAGAGTTAAGTTAAGAAGATGGTTTAAAAAATAATAAAATGAAATGTAAAGTAAAATATACTAAATAATAAAATAAAAAAGGGAGTTGAAATATTAAAATAACATAATGGAAAATGAAATATTAAAATAAAAATTAAGGTCGAGTCTTCAAAACTCGACTTAGGTTTGTCAAATTTTGAAGACTTGACCTCCAAACACGACAACCTAAATTATTAAAAAAAAAAAGTACAATATTTTTATAAATAGTTTTGAAACAACATCTTTATAAATAGTTTTAAAAATTACAATATTATTCTAATTTTTCCTTTTTCTTCTACTTTTTCTCATTGGGTGTATATTTAAGAAGATGAACCTCCATTTGTAATCTCAAGATTTCACAATTAATAATGCAATTGAGAGCTTTTACTCCCTTTGAGTGGTTCTCTTTCAATCTAAACTATAACCACTCTAATTGAAGTTTAATGTTTGGATCATATTTCCTAAAAGACATCAACTCACCCAATATTTTAGTGATTTTGATTAAAATTCAAAAGTAAGACAAATAGGTCATATGTGCCAAAAAAACATCTCAAAGAGATTATTCTTACAATATTTGAATTAGTTGACTTGGGCCAGCCCAATCACAAACCCTAGGTGGCGCAAAAGGAAATGCTTCATTGATACCGCATATTCGGCGTCACTATCACTTCCCACCACCTCTTAATCCTTCTCTCCCGCACTCTGTTTCGCTTCTTGTACTACTCTTTTGTGGAGGCTCAACGGACACTCTCTTCCTTTGTTCTCCCTTCATCGTCTCTCAGGTTCTTCCTTTCCCGTAAGCTCTCTCTCTCTCTCTGCTGAATTTCCCTGCTATTGTGTCTGTTTTCATTCACTCGCGCATTCATTTAGGTTTGGTGCGTATGAGATCTGTTTTCTTAGACGTTTATATTCGATGAATTTGTCCGAGATCTGTTCTGGTTGTTGCTAGTATTCAATGGATTGAATAATTTAATGAATCGTTAAGATGCGTAATTAGAGTAGTTTCGTTCAGGTTATGATTATCTTTAGATGTGTAGAAATGAGATTTAGGCTGATGCATAATTACTGTTTGATCTGATTATTTGATCGTTTAACAATAGTATATATATATATATATATTTTTTTTTTTGGGCAGTTGATAATCTCTAATTCTTGGATATCGGGAAGTTTGAAGACTTGTCAAGATGGTCAGTATGCTCTTCTCTTGACGATGTTAATTTTGCGATCTGCAAAGTACTTGTTCACTTTAATAATAATCTTTATTAATTATTTCTGTGTTCAGGTGAAGTTTACAGCCGAGGAGCTTCGAAGGATCATGGACTTCAAGCATAACATTCGTAATATGTCTGTTATTGCTCACGTCGATCATGGTAAATATTTAAATTTAACTACTTTGTGAGGTTATTAAATGTTAGAACAAAATAGATCTTTCTGCTGGACATTAATTATAAAGACGCGCATCAACTCAAGTCCACTTACGCACCAAATTTTTGTTAGCTTAGTGATGCTTCTTGTGGACGCAGGCCTATTAGAACTAGTTTTTTTGCTGATCTATTGGCACCTTTTTGGAAAGAAACAGTAGGATATTTAACGATCAGGAAACTCATGCAGACTAATTTATGACCATATGTTTGGTGTTCTCTCATGGCGTTAATTTTAATATCCCATTTTCGGCTTTATATACTCACTGATCTCTATGAAATCAAGAGGAGTATGCTATTTTTTTTGGGTGACTTCCTCTTGGCTTGGCTTTCTTCTCTTCTTTTGTAATGTCATACCATGTTTCCGAACAAAAAACAATTGCATGGACTTCTATTTTCTCATTGGTCAAAATGATGAGTATTGACAGTAAAAAGAAGGTTCTATGTCTATTACAAACTAATTATAAATTGTAACTGTACATTTTTTTAACCTTTATTTTATCACCCCCTTTTTCCTTGCATTTCAGGAAAGTCGACTCTTACAGATTCTCTTGTGGCTGCTGCGGGTATCATTGCACAAGAAGTTGCCGGTGATGTACGAATGACAGACACTCGCCAAGATGAGGCAGAGCGTGGTATCACCATTAAATCTACTGGAATCTCCCTCTACTATGAGATGTCTGATGAATCCTTGAAAAGTTACAAGGGAGAGAGACAGGGAAATGAGTATCTCATCAATCTTATTGATTCACCTGGGCACGTTGACTTCTCATCTGAGGTTACAGCTGCTTTGCGTATTACTGATGGTGCCCTTGTTGTGGTGGATTGCATCGAAGGTGTTTGTGTCCAAACAGAGACTGTGCTCCGTCAAGCTTTGGGAGAGAGGATTAGACCTGTGTTGACTGTTAACAAGATGGATAGGTGCTTCCTTGAACTTCAAGTGGATGGAGAAGAGGCTTATCAAACATTCCAGAGGGTCATAGAGAATGCCAATGTGATTATGGCCACATATGAGGATCCACTTCTTGGTGATGTTCAAGTGTACCCGGAGAAAGGAACAGTTGCTTTCTCTGCTGGTTTGCACGGTTGGGCATTTACCCTGACTAACTTTGCCAAGATGTACGCCTCCAAGTTTGGAGTAGATGAGGCGAAGATGATGGAGAGACTTTGGGGTGAGAACTTCTTTGATCCTGCAACCAAGAAGTGGACCAGCAAGAACACTGGTTCTGCAACATGCAAGCGTGGGTTTGTCCAGTTCTGCTACGAACCTATCAAGCAGATCATTGCAACTTGCATGAACGATCAGAAGGATAAGCTATGGCCCATGTTGCAGAAGCTTGGTGTTGTCATGAAGTCTGATGAGAAGGATCTGATGGGCAAAGCGTTGATGAAGCGGGTCATGCAAACATGGCTCCCAGCAAGTTCTGCTCTTTTGGAAATGATGATCTTTCATCTTCCATCTCCCGCCAAGGCTCAAAAATACCGTGTTGAGAATTTGTACGAGGGTCCACTAGATGATGCTTACGCAAGTGCCATTAGAAATTGTGACCCTGAAGGACCTCTTATGCTTTATGTATCGAAGATGATTCCTGCATCTGACAAGGGCAGGTTCTTCGCCTTTGGACGTGTCTTCTCTGGGAAAGTTTCAACTGGTTTGAAAGTTAGAATCATGGGCCCAAACTATGTTCCTGGAGAGAAGAAAGACTTGTATGTGAAGAGTGTCCAGAGAACTGTCATTTGGATGGGAAAGAAGCAAGAAACAGTGGAGGATGTGCCTTGTGGTAACACTGTTGCCATGGTTGGGTTGGATCAATTTATCACAAAGAATGCTACTCTAACAAATGAGAAGGAAGTCGATGCTCATCCAATTCGAGCCATGAAATTTTCTGTATCTCCTGTGGTGCGAGTGGCTGTTCAGTGCAAGGTGGCATCTGATCTTCCCAAGCTTGTGGAAGGACTTAAACGTCTGGCGAAGTCAGATCCTATGGTTGTGTGTACCATGGAGGAATCTGGTGAGCACATTGTCGCTGGTGCTGGAGAACTACACCTTGAGATATGTCTGAAGGATTTGCAAGAGGACTTCATGGGTGGAGCTGAGATCATAAAATCTGACCCTGTTGTCTCTTTCCGTGAAACTGTTCTTGAGAGGTCATGCCGTACAGTGATGAGTAAATCCCCCAACAAACACAATCGTCTGTACATGGAAGCACGGCCCATGGAGGATGGATTGGCAGAGGCTATTGACGATGGTCGCATTGGACCACGGGATGATCCTAAAGTTAGGTCTAAAATCTTGTCGGAGGAGTTTGGTTGGGACAAAGATCTTGCTAAGAAGATTTGGTGCTTTGGTCCTGAGACTACAGGCCCTAACATGGTGGTTGATATGTGTAAGGGAGTTCAATACCTGAATGAAATCAAGGATTCCGTCGTCGCTGGTTTCCAGTGGGCGTCGAAAGAAGGTGCATTGGCCGAAGAAAACATGAGAGGTATCTGTTTTGAAGTTTGTGATGTGGTGCTTCATGCTGATGCCATCCACAGAGGAGGCGGTCAAGTCATTCCGACTGCTAGGAGGGTAATCTACGCTTCTCAACTGACTGCAAAACCAAGACTTCTTGAGCCTGTGTACCTAGTGGAGATTCAGGCTCCAGAGCAAGCTCTTGGTGGTATCTACAGTGTTCTTAACCAGAAGCGTGGACACGTCTTTGAGGAAATGCAGAGGCCCGGTACCCCACTTTACAACATCAAGGCGTATCTCCCTGTCATTGAGTCCTTTGGGTTCTCGAGCACATTGAGAGCAGCAACTTCTGGGCAGGCATTCCCACAATGTGTGTTTGACCATTGGGACACGATGACGTCGGATCCATTGGAATCTGGTACCCAGGCTGCGCAGTTAGTTGCAGATATCCGCAAGAGGAAGGGATTGAAGGAGCAAATGACCCCACTTTCTGAGTTTGAGGACAAGCTTTAGATCACTTGCAAGGTTTTTTTTTTTTTTTTTTTTTTTTTTTTTTTTTTTAAATTGATAAGTGATTATAAATTTGCAGAGGAGGTTCTAATTGAGTTGTCTGTCTTGTCCTATGGAAGTTTTTTTACCTTCCTGCTTATTCATCTAGGAGACACTGTTATTTTGACTATGTCATTTTACTTTTAATTTCCCTTTTTGAATGAGTGGAGATCGTTTCTTTGCGCACCCTAGAGAGGGAAAGCTTAAAACTTCACAATGAAGACCAGTAGAATTGATTTGTTTCCCTGGTTTGGATGTTCTTTTTTGTTTCATGCCAATATATAAATTCTCTTAAAAATGAATGTGGTAGCTTCCCATCAAGTGGAAAATTTTGTATCTCATCTTACTGAAATTTTAACAGGCAATCCATTTTCTATGCATCAATGGTATGCAAGCCATTCCGTCTTTATAAGCGCGTTGTCATTTGTATACCATGGAAAGGACTTAATTCAAGCTGCACACATCATCTTACTCCACGAGCAAATGAGCAAGTATTCGTTTGCAGCATGCATTTTTTTTTTTTAATGTTATGACTTTATAACAAAGGTGATTTAGGGTTGTGCATATCATATTTTTCCCTAAATGAATTATTTGGTACTTTGTCATGTCGAAAATTACTTCTGTTATTTGAATATGATGGTCTGTCAATGGTTGATAAGTGATTTTTGGTCATGATGTGATTTTCAAGTGATTTTTGATAGATGAAGGATAGAAAAATTGTTTTTAAAATGACTATTATTTCAAATTAAAAAATCTCTTCGTTATTTATTTTTACTTTTTTTGTGCGCTCACATTTTCCTCTCTCAGTTTTTATAATCTGTATTTCTGACTTTTATTCTCTCCTTAAATGTTTATCTATTTTTCTCACCTTTTTCTGTCTCCAATACATATCTATATATCACCCACAGTTTTGTCTCTCAAAGTGTTGTCTCTCTCAAAGCTTTATTCTTCTCTATATTTTGTTTTTATCTCTAAATTTTTTGTCTCTCTTTAACTTTTTTTCTCTGGTTTTTTTAATTCCTTTTCTAATTTATGCCCTTTCCTGTGTTACCATTATTTCTCTCCTAATTTTTGTTTTGTTTACCACTTTTTTTCCTTCTCAAATGTAATGTTTTTCATTTTCGTATTTCGATGATTTATGATTACTTTTGAAAAAAAACAATAACCATAAAAACATGTAATGAAATTAAAATCTCTTCCCTCGAAAAAAGAAAAAACTAAAATCTCTTTTACAAGTGTGGAATCAAATGTTAAAGTAATGTTTAATTAAATGCTTTAACATAAATAATTATTAATTATAATTGAATTGTTTTCTCTAAAATCACCCTTTCTAAAATTACTCATAACCATGCCCTCATTCATTTAAATTCACTTTTCATTTTAGGACAATCAATTTTAGAAGTGGAGAACCCAACATATAAATGATTAATCAATTTTAATAAATTATCTATAAACAAGTCGTTTTCCCCAAAATCTCTATTTCTGATACAACTATCAAACATACTCTAATATTAAAATAGGATAGTGCTCTAATTATTAACTTTGTAAGAAAAAGAATATTGTTTTTTTCTCTTTTTTTGACGCAGAATATTGGATTTACTTGTCTCAATCGATTGCCAGGTATTTAGAAGAACATTATTATTCGTTACAAACTCTTTTTCTTTACAGCTATTATCCACACACACAAAAAGTAAATAAAAAAATTAAAAAATCCCCCTTGAATTGTTTTCCCTCTTGTGCATAATACATAAACACACAAAGTACAGAACATTCGTACTACAAATACAACCCAACCATTTCTCCAGCCTTATAAACCTTAAAACATCCACGATTCTTCGACTTCATCGTAGAAGGATTTCGTCTCAGTGTTTCCTTGCTTCTCTTTCAGCCTACAAAATCAACTCTTATCAGAATTAACATCATAGATACCTATACGTGTAATAGGCAACAAAATATCGAGATATAAATAGCGACAGCTTACAGCTTTAACTACTCTTTCAAAAGCATCCGGTCCATATCTATCGATGTAACGCTCCACAGATTTCCTAGAATCCAAAGTCATCATCTGAAGTACTTTCTTTTGATTCTCTGGATAGTTTGGGTTCACATATCTTCCAATCTTAACATATTTCCTCACTATGTTCTCATAAATATAAGCTGCCCCATTGAAAATTGGTAGAACCAACCACAAACAAGCCACCAGCTTAACATATCCCCAAAGTGGAATCCTGTATGCCAATAATTCCATAGCCTTTGAAAAATGTAAACTTGAATAAGAAGAGCCTAAAAGAATAGTGTTGTGTAGAATTATTACCAAACCAAGATCTTCCAAAATGTTAGTTCAAAGAGGGTTATGAGAGAATATATAACCCAATAAGTCAGCCATTGCTGGTCATCAAGACTTGAAGGACTCTCAATTGCTCTAATTGATGCATATCTGTTCATATTCATATGTGTAACTTTCTATAAACCATGTCTTGAAAACCATGAAATAAGAGAGATGCAAATGGGTTATGTGCACTTACAAAGGAAAAAGAAGCATAACACCAGGCCTGAATCAAAGGAAAAGGTTTGAGAAAAACAATGAGACATAATAAAGAACAAAATATTTGGGTTTTGAGAGTACCCAATAATTGCATCTAAATGTTTAGCCATAGCTCCAAGAATACCCATCTCAATGTTTGGCTGCAAAACAAAATTTGGGGTGTTTGTTCTTTTCTTTCAAGATAATGAAAATGAATGAAGGGGAGGTTTGGGTATATATATATATATATATATATATAAAAGCAAGTGCAATAATTCTGAAGGTGAATAATTAAGCAAGGTAAAGAATGTCTGTTCCAGGTGTTCTTCTTTACCTACATCACAAGCAAAATCCAAAAATTTCAAAGTCAATCAATGCATGGAAAATGAAAAAGGAAGAAGAATATTAAGGAACTGTTCCCAGCATTCCTTTCCATGCTTTTTAACCTTTCCAACTTGCATATATAGTCAGAAAGGTCTCTGTAGTTATATACCTTCCTTTTTCTTCTCTTTCTTTTTGCCTTCATCACTTCTTTGAGATTTTTCCAGTTTTGCACTGAAATAATCTCAATACTTAGTTTGCTATTTTATAATGGCTTAGTTACTGTATATATACACTTCGCATTTTGTTTAAGAAAATACTCAATTCTTTTCAAAGTTACAATTTTACTTTTGACATTTCATCAATAATTAGAATAGAAATTATTAAAATGTTATACGAAAGTCTGAAAAATGTGCTTATTTTAAGCATAATCTTAGCAAACAATAAGTCATGGGCAGGATTTATATTTTTTAAATATTTATGAAAGTTCAATAGTGAAATTGCAACTTTTGTAAGAACATAGGAGATTTTTTTTTTTCTGACAAATTGTAAACTTCAAGGGTTTTTTTTTCTTCTTTTTTTTTGAAATTTAAAAGCACTTTTAGTCTTTGAACTTTCATGAAAGTAATGATTTAATCCATGTACTTTCAAATTTATAATAATCTAATCCTTGAATTTTAACAAGTGACAATTTATCTCCTATACTTTATAATTTATAAATATTTTAGTCTTTGTTATGAAAAATATTATTAACATCTAATAAAATTTCTTATATGTATAGATCAATAAATTAATTGAAAATCAATTTTTTATAAACTGTAAAAGACTAAGTGATTCCATAATAAAACTTGATACTTAATTTCAAAAACTTTTTTCATGATAAGAACTAAATTGTTACTAATATCAAAATTTTTCCTAATTAAAAAAATGGAATAAATCATTGGCAATTAAAGTTCAATGACTAAATTGTGTGATTATTTAATTCATTAATTTACTTAATGAGTCCTAAATTACTTTTGTGTTTTTTCTTCAACAAATATATATAAGAATCATGTTAAACTTTATGTTTGTGGAATTACTATGGGGAACGGTTCTGTAAATAATGGGATGGTGATTGAAAAAGAATGGGATTGGAAAACTAATCCAAAGATTCGACGGTGAGAAAGTTGGATGCGACATGTCGGTCTTCTCTCGCCATTCACTTTCCTACCCGTTTGCTTTGGATTATGGTCGACATGACTACGTGTCGAAAAGGCTTCATTTATTAGCCGCAAAAGTTTTTACAGCCTCAGCTATGAAACGACATGTCATTTGCCGTGCCTTTGGATTTGGTTAACCAGCCCATTTGCTTTCTACATATCATACATTTCAAATTTTATAGAGTTAAAAATAAAATGGAAAAAATACGGTTTCGTTCCGTATTTATTTATTTTTTTTATTTTTAAAAATCAAACTTATTCCATCCACGTTTATTACAATAAATTGCATCTTTCTTAAGTATCATGATTGAATTTTTAGTCAAATTTCAAAAATAATTTTTTGAACGCTATTTTTTTTAGTTCTCAAAATTTAGCTTAGCTTTTTAAGTCATTGGTGAAAAGTAAATAACAAAAAATAAATTTGGAGGTGGAAGTAGTATCCATGAGCTTAATTTTAAAAAACAAAATGGTTTCTAAAGGAGACCTAAATTTTTTGTCTAGTTTTCATAAAGTCCATAAATTTTAAAATATTAGATTTTTAATCTTGAAGTTATGAGTTTGATTTTACTTTAGTCCTTAAGTTTTAAAATGTTATAAATTTACCAAAAAAATTTGAGTTTTGTTTTAATTTAGTTTTTAAATTTTAAGGTTTACACTTTTAACTTCAGTTTTTTTACTAAATACCAATTTTTCATTTTTTAGCGTTAATGTCTATTAATTAATTTAAAATAATTATGAAGTGAGATTTTAAAATTAATAATAGGAATAATAGTGGGAAAAAAAGGTAAAACTTAATTTATTGTAATTTTTAAAGTGTTTTAAAATTAATTGATTAATTGACATTAACATTAAAACTTAAAAGTGAGTATTCAGTGAAAAATTGAGTAGGTATATCAATTGAATAATGTATACTTCATATTTGTATATTAGTTGACTGATATACCATAGTTAGAGAGAAAGAATAATATATCAACGATATTGTTGTATAACATTAGTATTTCAATTTTATATCAATACTTCTTCAAAATGCATTTCAATTATATTATTAGTGTATCAATAGTATATCATCATTTGTTTGAAATGCAACACTAAGTATTAGATTGGTGCACCAAGAGTTTATCAGTCCTAATTCAAAATTCATTTAAAATTTAACAGTGGTTTATCAAAAGTATATTAGTAGTTATTAAAAGTTCAATTCAAGTATATCATTGGTGTATCGGTAGTATATCAACACTCATTCTAAATCCATTTCAAGTATAACACATTGATATATCAATTACATTCACTTTAAATTAAAATTTAAGTATAAAATTGGTGTATTAGTAATATATCAAAGTCAATTCAAAATTCATTTGATGTATCAATCATTATTATATCACTACTTTTTAAAAATATATTTGTTTTAGTATATCAATAGTAGATAACCACCCATTTAAAATTCAATTTCAAGTATATATATAACATTGGTGTATCAATAGTCTATCAATATATATTCATAATGGTTACTAACCGGGCAATTGAACGAGGATTCAAATGAAGTCCACAATTAATAGCAACTGCATGAACACTTATTGATTGAAATTTTAGTACAATGAAGGATAAATTTGGTATATCAATTTTACAATTGATCGATTTACCAAAATATAAAATATATAAGTTGATTGATATATCAAATGTCAAATGTATTAGTTAACTAATACACCAAATTTAAAGTATATTAGATATACTACTGGAATACCATGTTGAATCTTAGGGAGGATTAAGATTCAAAAGAAAGTTAAGTTCTTCATCTGATAAGTTTTATTGAGTTATTTAACACTATGGATTAGCTCCTGAGGATGTTACTCTTGTTAGTGGGTCATTTTTGTTGTATTCATTAACGGAAGGTGGATGTAGGCTTGGATCACTTACTTGGGACTATGAGTTTGTGAGATCCATGTGGAGCCGTCTTTTATAGGAGTTTGTGTTGGTGCATCCTCATTAGAGGGGCATCAAAGAGACAATTGGGGAATGGGGAGGTTCTCAATCTACTTGTTAATGGAAAAGGTCAGATCTTGTGGCTTGTCGGGTTATATGCTTGGTTAATAGGATGTTTTTGGAGAGAAAAATAATAGAGATTTTAGGGCTGTGGAGAGAAACACTTGTGATCTTTGGTCTTGGTGAGGTTTTATGTTTCTCCTTGCCTTCGACTTCGACTTCGACTTCAAAGACTTTTTGTAATTATTCATTAGGAAACATTGTATTTAATAGAACCCCTTTCTTTAGGGAGTTTTTGAGGGCTTGGTGTTTTGTTCCCCTTTGTATTCCTTATTGTTTCTCAATAAAAGCAATGGTTTCAAAAAAAAAAAAAAAAAAAAAAACATCAAATAGATTTTCAAATCTTAAATAAAACGTCTAATTATTGGGTCAATAATCTAAAAAAAAAACATTATAAAGTTACAAAAATCTAATTAAGTTAAAAATTTTAATTGACACAAAATTCATAATTTAAAACATTTATTAACACTTTTTAAAGTTTAGGATGTGTTTAATATCAACAACAAACTTGTAATTAATCTTATTTCCAAATTCGTTTTCATCTTCCAATTTCATCTGGTTCATATAGTTCTATTTCGATAACTCTTCATAAAGTCAATCCAGATTCGTAAATTAATTCCATCTTAATTATGCATTTTTTTCAACTTGATGTAATAAGTTTTCAATCTAATGAAATCAATTTGGAATATTTCTGGAATAAAGTCTTCATCAACATGCTGATGGTTTAATGGGTTTGACATTGAAACGACTCAAGAATAGATATTTGTTCTTTTAAGAGTTGTTTGGGAAGAATAACTTGTTTTAGTTTATTAATAATTTGTTGAGCTATTTATCACCTCTAGGTCAATATAGTAATTGAGTTATATTCATGTTAAATATAAATTTTAGTTATTAAATATGAAAAAAATAAAAACAAGTAAAAAATTGAGGCAATTTTTAATAATATGTTTTAACTTAATTATCTTTCAAATAATTGCAAGTAAATTTGATATGAAATAATCAAAAAGATATGAAAGTAGAAGTTTTGAATAAAATGTTCAGTTGGTTTTCATATTTTTAATTTTTTTTTCAAACTTTACTTTAGTAGTCTAATCTAGGATATGATCACTGGACTGCAGTTAAGAATATCTTTAAGTATCTACAGAGAACAAGTGACTACATGGTCATGTATGGTTCTAAGGATCTAATCCTTACAGGATACACGAACTCTGATTTTCAGACTGATAAGGATTCTAGGAAACTTACATCAGGATCAGTGTTCACTCTTAATGGAGGGACAATAGTTTGGAAGAGTCCCAAACAAGGGTGCATTGCTAACTCCACTATGGAAGCTGAGTATGTAGCGGCTTGTGAAGCTGCTAAAGAAGCTATTTGGCTAAGGTAACTCTTGACTGATTTAGAAGTCTTCCAAACATGTCAAAGCCCATCACACTTTATTGTGATAATAGTAGTATTGTGGCTAATTCTCGAGAGCCTAGAAGTCATATGCATAAGAAACACATAGAGTGGAAATATCATCTCATTTGAGAAATTGTGCATCGAGGGGACATGATCGTCACACAGATAGTTTGCCCTAGTTTATTGTTTCGCGTGTTATGCCCTAGTTTATTGTTTCGTGTACTTTGTATTTTAGTTTGACTTTTACATTGTACACATTCACTAGCTTTACGTCAAATGGGAGATTGTTAGGATTGATGCCCTAAATCTCATAGGGTCCTGTAGTTTGTAATTGTATTGTACAAATAATTTATTTATGTAATAAAATATGTGAAGTTTTATTTCAAAATTAGTTGCATTAACCACAAACCAATAAACTAACATCCAATGTTATCTTGTAGCTTAAACATGCATGTAAAGATATACAAGTGGGTCATGTTTAAGTGATAACCTAAATGGTTTGTAGTAGATGGATAAGGTTGGATACCTTATTCCGTTGACACTACAAGTATGGCCCGCTTTGTAGATGTTACGATTGTTGTAAAATGTTACAAATGATCTGATCCTGATCATTTATGTGGAGACATGTAAGCGGAGATATTCTATACAAAGGAGTTTGTATAAGGCCGGGCCACGAAATGTTTAATCTCATTATATAACGTCGTTCATAATAGTCACTTACATTTCACTAGGATGACCATAGGTAACATGACCTGAATCTTGTGTGAGTTGTGAACTCCTAGCTATGAAGACAGTTCTTTGATTTGTATGAGTGAGAGTGGCCAGATCGCCGACTCAACAAACCTACCATTTTGGGGATTCATCTGATTGAGGAGCTAGGAACACAGCTACACAAGAGGAAATTCACTCCTTCCCTACGTTGGGGTAAGTAGATAAATTGCTACTTTAAGGGCTGATTCCGAGACTTGAATAATATGGCACCACACCTTCTCCTGGCCTGAGAAGGGTTTGATCATAGTTAGACTAGATTTATTATTCATTAGAGGGATCAGTGGTACTTAAGGAGTTAGATGTAACTACAGGGCAAAACGTTAATTTTGGCCCAGCTGTACTTACGAGCAATTTGTGAAGGGCCATTGTACTATTGATTGGTTATATCCAATGGACACAGAAATATTTCTGTAGTGCGAAGAGTGCAGCTATCAGTGTTTAGTAGATAAACATTTTGTGAATAATTAATTATTTGATTAAAAAGTTTAATTAATTATTAGAGCGAAGAGTGCCCGAAAGTTAACGGATGGTGAATAATTTAATTAAAAAGTTTAATTAATTATTCACGTATCACTGGAGCTTCAAGCTACAGGTTCATGAAGTTATTCAGTAGCTCAATGAGATTTAATGAGAATCAGTTTTTGGATTAATTTGAATTGTTCAAATTAATAAAATGAATTAATTATATACGATATAATTACTATAATGTATTTGATACATTATAATATTAATGAGAGGACAAATTTTTTTTAATATGATTCAAATATTAATTATATGAATTGAATTCATATTGTTAAATTTAATGTAAATGTGATTTATATTCAATGTCATTTCTGAGAGAAAGAAAAAAACTATAGGATATATTGTATTTGATATAATATATAAACTATAGGTTATATGTTATAATTGATATAACATATAGTTTGATATATATATTATATGATAAAGTGTTTATCATATAAATATATATATGTTAAATTATTTATTAAAAAATTAAAAAATTTTAATTTAGTTTATTTTATTTTATTATTTTTGAAATAATTAACGGAGGGAGTTGTAACCCCCCCCCCCCCTCTCTCTCTTTACATCACGTAAGTGGGGAGGTAGTTTTATTCTGAAAAATCTCACAGAGAGATCACAATCTTTTTCCTTCTCCTTTCATCTCTCTCGATTCCCTTTCAACAAAAATAGCCAAAGCCCCACTCCCCCTGAATTCTCATCCAGAGAATACTGAGGTAGCCATTTGTGTTGGTGTTTATTGGATCGAAGGAATCCATTGAAGACTGTCCTTCAAAGGTAAGGGTTTTGAATCCTATTTTATTTATTCTCTATTATTTCTTGTATGCATGTTGTAAATTTTAGATGCATAATATATGTTTACTGTAAAATTTAATATTATATGAAATTTTGGGAATTGAGACAATCCGCTTCTGCTTTGGACCCTTCACAGGGATCCTTCAATTGGTATCAAAGCTAGGTTTATGGCCCAATTGTTTCCAAAAAATTCAGAATACTGTTTACAATGATGGTGGGTTAATCATTCTGTATAATTCATGTGATGAATTCTTTGTTGAATGTGGTATGAATTAATGGATGTTTTCAAGATTGGGCATATAGATTCATCGCTTTATTTACAAAATTGTTTTCCAAGGGCCAATGTTTTAGGGCATTAATTGTGATAGAATCTGTAATTTTTTGTATGTTAAGTCGTTCGTGATGTTCCTGGCCATTTTCTAGAGTTTTCGAGGCGAAAATCGAAAGAGTTTCGAAGTAGTTTGAAACTATACAATGGGCGACTATATAATAGCGTCGCGATGCTACGATACGGCGAACGAAGGAAAACTTCGTAGCCTCGCAATGCTAGGGCACGACGTCACGAAACTTCGAGACAGAGTTTTCACGCAATTCAGCTTTGGTTCGCAGGCGGTTCGTGGTCTGCTGGTCCGGTTTGGTTCGTGGGTTCTCTGGTTCGGGGGTTTTCAGTTCATCTGGACCGATTTCTATTCTGGTTCGAGCGATTCAAGGCCCAGTTCATCTATTTCGAACCAGATGGATATTATTTTGTAATAGTTAGATTTATTTTTCCTTTTAGATGTCCAATCCCGATCCATTAATTGCTTTTATATTATAGATGTGTTGTATGATTTCATTTTATTATTATATGCCATAATATATGTCATATAGTATAAAATCTCACCATAGGTTATGCATTTAATTTCATGCATCATATTATAAATGTTATAATTTTAGATGCACGATTTAATTTTATAGTATGCTCATGCATCATATAGTATAAATGTTATAATATGTGCATGCATGCATTAATAGCATATCCATACATCATTTATATTAGGCGAAATTGCAACTTTAATAAAAAAAAAATGAAAATTGGGCACGTGTCCCTAGGTTTTTCTTTTTTGCAAACATGTCAAAAAAATTTCGTATGAAAATTTGATTGTTATCTAATTTCTATGTGATTGTTATCTGATTTCTATGTGATTGCTATGTGATTGTCACACTTGTAATTACAAAAAAGTTAAGTCATGGCTTTGGTTTCTTAAAATGTATTTGTCATACAATGCAATTTTCCTTTATATTTTAATTGATAATATATAGTTTAATGTATGTATGGATGTGTGCTATAGTTTGTTTCGTTAACTATTTATATAAATGTTATATATGTTAGTAATGAAATGAATTTGCATGAAGCATGACATTACCTTAGATAATTTATAAATGTTATAATTATTGGTTTACATAAACATGCAACGAAAGAAAACATGATCATTAAGCATTCTAATTCCTCAATTTTGATATCAAATTAAGCATATTCATGAGGTATCAATAGGGTTTCATTACATACCTTTGAAGATCTTCTTCTTCAACAAAATTCAGCTGCAATCTTCTCCAATTCAGGCCCTGGACCACAACTAGAACTTTCCTACTATTCTCTAGGAGCCTTAGATTGAGTTGTGGGACTCAAAACAAGCTTGAATGTAGGGAAATTGGGGGAGAGCTTTTCTGGTTTTTCAGCTTGTTGATGAACAACTTCTTCAACCTTCAAAAACTTAACAATTCAACAATTGCATGTCCTTTTCCACTCAATCAAGAGTGGTTTTATTATATGACTCTCATGTAAACTAATCACTTGAAGTGATTTCAGCTACTCCTTGAATTTGGTGGTGCAATTATGTGTAAGAAGTTGACTAACCTTCTTGCTTGAAAGTGGGAAAATCTCACATTGAAATTTTTCTTAATTTTCAATTTCCCTTTTGATTTTGAAAATTGATTTTCAAAATCAAAATTTTTTTCAATTTTAATTCTTTAATTAAAATTAAAATTTTATTAATTTTACAAAAATTAATTCAATAATCAATTTTTCTAATAAAATTAATAATTAATAAATATCAAATATTGAATTAATTTGTCACCAATTCCATTACCATGAATCCTTATTCATAAAATTAATATTTAAATCATATTTATATATTAATCGATTTTCCAATTATGTTTAATTCCAAAATTAAACGTGTAATTATATCACATATAATTACTAATTCCCTTAATTCGAATTTGAACATTTCAAAAACCAACTTATCACGCTATTCTAAGACTAATTCCGTTTGTGAGCTAGTAAAGGGACCTAATGGACCTACAGATCATGAGCTCTAACGATCTGAGATTAATTGGCTAAACTCTTTATACTAAATTAACCCTCATTCATTAACTAACGTGCCATTCTACTAAAGCCCAGTAGTTACACTTTCCTCACTGTAGATATATTGTGTCCAATCGATATAACCATAATTAGTAAGTTAACCCTTCACAGGTTGTTTGTAATAACGATTGGATCAAATGACTGTTTTGCCCTCGAGATTACCTCTTGTTCCTTAAGTTCTACTAATCCTTAATGAACGATTTGTTTGTGATCCAATCAACAAACAGAGTCCCACTCAGGCCACTGAGAGGGTGGGGCACCTTGTCAAGACCTAGAGTCAGCACTTAAGAGAACAACTTTTCTATTATGTGGAGACGTATGAGCGGGGGTGTCCTATACAAAGAGTTTGTATAAGACCTAGACCACGAGATGATTAGACTCTGTATATAACGACGTTGATACTAGAGACTTACATCTCACCTAAACGACCATAGGTGACACGACCTCAATCTTGAGTGTTTTGAGAACTTCTGCCTTTGAGGGCGGTCCTTTGATTAGTATGGGTGAGAGTGGTCAGACTGCCAACTCAACATACCTACCATTTTGGGAACTTGTCTGATCTGGGAGCTGAGAACTCAATCCACAATATGAAATTCACTCTTTTCCCGAAGCAGGGATAAGTAGAGAGATTGCTTCCTTAAGGGCTGATTTTGGGGCTTGAATATAGTGGCCACAACTTCTCTTTCGAAGAAAGGACTAAGTCATAGTAGAACTATGACTTATATTCATTAGAGGAATCAGTGGTACTTAAGAAGTTAGATGTAACTACAAGGGCATAACGGCCATTGGCCCAGCTGTACTTACGAGCAATCTGTGAAGGGTTGTCACACTTCTGATTGGTTAAGATGGACACATAATATATATGGTAAGGAGATTTCAACTGTCGGTCTTTAGTGGACTGCCTATACGATCATTTAGAGAATCTATCTGATCGTGTAAGCGAGAGTGTGCGATCGTTTAGTGCGAGATGGACGATCGTTTAGGCGGAGAAGCGACTATTGTATAGACTCTCGAGCAATCGTTTTCTTTCACCAACGCGCACTTCACAATTCTTTTGGGCGAAATGACGGGTTATCGATTGCACGATCCAAAATGAAAACTATTTTTATTTTTAACTCATCGGTTACGATAACCGATGCTGTCCACTAACCCATGTCCGAACGTAGAAAAATGATTAATTATCATATAATTGATCAATTAATTAATTAATTAATATAATCATATTATATATTTAACCTATAGTTTGATATCACATATCTACTATAGTATTTTCTCCTCTACTTGATATAAATCATATTTATATCTAATTTCCGCCAAAATAATGTATCTCATACATTTTCCAATTATATCATATATAATTAACCAGTCCAATTATATCATATATAATCGAACTTCCTCTTGTGAATTTGCACATTTCAAATTAACCCAAATACTGGTTCTCGACTTGATCCAAGCTACCCAGGAGACCTAATGGACCTGTGGCTTGAAGCTCCAACGGTACGTGAATAGCTGACTAAACTTTTTAGCCACGAGATCCACCATCCGTTAACTATCAGGCATTCAACTAAAGACCAACAGTTGATCTCTTCTTACCACATATATATTTCTGTATCCATCGGATATAACCAATCATGAGTACAATGACCCTTCACAGATGCCCATAAGTACAGCTGGATCAAATTACCGTTTTGCCCCTGTAGTTACATCTCAATCCTTAAGTACCATTAATTCCTTTAATGAACAATACAACATAGTCCAACTATGTGTGAACACCTCTCGGGCCAAGAGAAGGTGCGTGCTGCCACATCATTCAAGTCCTGGAATCAGCCCTTAAGGGAGCTATCTATTTACTTACCCCTGCCTTAGGGAAGGAGTGAATTCCATCTGGTGTAGCTGAGTTCTCAGCTCCCAAATCAGACGAATCCCCAAAATGGTAGGTTTGAATCGGCGACCTAGCCAATCGCATCCATACAAATCAAAGGACTGCCCTCAATGGCAAGAGTTCCCAACTCACTCAGGATTGAGGTCATGTTACCTATGGTCATCTTAGTGAAGTGAAGTCTCTGTCACGAACGGTGTTATATAACGAGACGTTAACACTTCGTGGTCAGGTCTTATACAAACTCTTTGTATAGGACACTCCCGTTCGCATGTCCCCAACACGAATGATCAGGATCAGACCATCTGTGATAAGTCACAACACTTGTGACCATTCTACAAAGCGAGCCGCATCTGTAGCGTTACCAGGATAAAGTTTCCCTCCTTTACCCATTTACTACAAACCATTTTGGTTATCACTCAAGGTATGATCCACTTGTATGTCACCACATACATGCTTGAGTCACATATAGATAACCAGAGATTTTATGTTTATTGGTTTGTGGTAAAGCAAATAAAACAAGTAAATGAACAAAATACAAGATGTGAAGTAAATATCATATATTAACATCGCAGGGAATTTAATACACGATGGTTAGAGACACAATGCTTTGCCCGAGCAGTTCAAGACCCGGTTTGCCTGCTTGAATTGATGACTTCTTGTCTTTGTAATAGTTAGCTTTAATTTTTGTGATTTTAAGGCAATTTTACCTGTTTCATCAACATTGATTTATTATACATGTGATGTATGGTGCTTATATGCCAAAGTGTTTGACATATAGTTTAAAACCCACCTTAGGTTGTGCAATTACTCATGCATCATATATTATAAATGTTATAATCGAACATGAAGAAATTACTTGAAAGCATGTGCATGCATCATGAAATATAAGAATTATATTTTGCATGCAGTGAGCATTATCATGCATCATCCTTTTATCATAAGTGTTATAGTCTAAGGGTGAATGGAAGCATGTTTTGCTTATTTCATTGTTGTTTTGTATAAGTGTTAGATAAAATAAGTAGCAATGAATGAACATTGAGCATGACACTTAGGCAGTTTATAAGTGTAATGAATGCCTTGCATGTGTTAGATTAGCATTGTGGTTGTTTCCGTTTATAAGTGTTATAAAGGATCAAGTTTTTTAAAAGGGTTTTAAAATTGGATTAAGATAGACCTAAGTTCAAGTGGTTCTAAAGAGTTTAGCAACCTAGATTAATCTTTTAAAATCGGTTTAATAGAATTAAATTGGTTGAAATAAAAGATTAACTTTGTTGTTAACCTATCTATAAAGGACCTTTTGTCTAAGGCAGGTTCTGGCTAGGCTGGGGTACTTAAGTTGACGAAAATGTAACACTCCTACCTGGGAACCTATCTGGAAAGGTGAATTAAATAGATTTTCAACAAGCATGCGACAATTTGATCAAAGACTTCGTTAAAGAGTTTAATGGATGATGATCAAAAGTTGTTTAACTATCCAAGGTAATAGTTACTCTTGGGCAAACCTAAAAGTCACTTAATTAAAATCTTTAGTCGTGTTTTTTCTAAGTAAACTAAACCCTAGGTTATAAAATACTCAGTGGGAGGAAGAGATGTATCTGATATGTCTATGATTCCACTCACGTTCTCTCTATATGTTCACACTGTGAGATTCATGCTTGGCCTTGTGGTGCCCTGGGAGCATCCGGGAGCATCCCCCTTCGGATGGTGTTTGCATAAGTCAATATCAAGGTGGACGGAGAAAGTGTTTATAGTAAGTGGGTGAAGGGAGTGTCTCAACACGTCCTATGGCCTCTGTCATTGGTTCACACCATGAGATCATTCGTACTCCCTTGTGGCGCTCTGGGAGTGTCCCCCTTCGGATGGGTTTTATGCAATTGGTCAAGATCAAGGTGAACTCCAGAAATGGATAGGGTTGCTTTAGGTTTTTCCCCAATTGGATTTTTTCCCTTTAGATTGGCTTTCTGGTGCAAACCTCTAGAGCCTAAAATGGCAGGCCACACTTTCAGGAAATTGTTAAATGAGTTAATGATCTTTTGGCCAAATTATTGATGGCTAGTCATTATAGGAGCAAGATTTGTTCTGGTATTAATGACTGGTTGAGAACTTCTCAATTCAGAGGAGGGATAACTAACCTCCCTTCGGTGGCTTTTGTCCTAAACCTTTGAAGCATCATTGTGAAACTAGAGTCACACGGGGTTCATAATAGTATTGCTAAAACCTTATTGGATGTTGTTTTGTTTTACAACGGGTTTTGCTCAAAACCTAACGTAGGTCAATGTGTTTTTCTTTTCAGCAACTCGTTACTATTTCCGTTTAAATCTTTTAGAAAGACCGATTACTTACAGTGGAAAGAATCATGTGAAACGTGTTTCGTGGCGAATGACCTTGATCCCACTACTCTCCAAAAGAGGAGACAAGACAGTAAATCTAATTTATTAGTCTTGGAGATGTGTTTGGTAGGGAATGATGATTCTGCCTGGATCTTTGATTCGGATGCTACCAATCATGTCAGTTCCTCTTATTGAGGATTTAGTTCCTGACAAACGTTACTATAGCGAGAGATGACTCTTCGAGTCGGTACTGGCGAGGTTGTTTCAGTTGTTGTTGTAAGCAGGCTGAAGTTATTTATTGGCAAGAAATGTTATCTGTTACTGGATAATGTTTTTGTAGTTCCTCATATTAAGAGGAACTTAATCTCGGTTTCTTGTCTCATTGAATAAGGCTATACCGTCTCATTTTCTGAGAATAAAGTTTTTATTTTCAAGAATGGAATGGGGATTGGTTATGGTTCAATAGAAAATAACTTATATGTACTAAAGACGTTAGTCATAAAAGCCTTGTTTAACATTGAAATTTTCAGTACGGCAACAACAGCTAAAAGACCAAAGGTTTCTCCTAAGAAAAACGTCCATCTTTGGCATCTCAGGTTAGGTCACATCAACCTAAGAAAAATGCCCATCTTACTCAATGGGAATATCAAGAACCTAATGATTGGCAACACATCAATAGGAATATTTTCAAAGCCACCGGTGTAAGTCTTTTGTCACTCTTATTTCCTTTATTTATATATATTATTAGCATACTATCAAATGATACAAACATTTTTTATGACATAAAAAATACCACTGATTTTAAGTTATCAGTGATAGCTTCTATCACTCATTTCGAACTATTGTGATATCTCCTATCATTGGTAGCATGATCATAGATAGAAGCAATCAGTGATAGCTTGAAATCAATGATTGTTTCTATAAACATGTTGTATCACTAACATCTTTATTAAACTTTTAGTTTACCATTGCTTCATTGGTTCCAACTGAATAAGAATTACAATCAAACTATTATGGCTATTTTACGGAGTTAGAAACAAGGGAGATGGATATTGAAAAGGAAAAAGAAAAAGAAGGAAAGCAAATCTCAACTGGGAGAAAAATTGCATCATTATAAGAAGGAAATGAATAATTAAAAAGAGGACAAGAAGACATTAAGAATGACATCCATGAAAAGCACAAGAAGATTCTTGATATATTAGGCCACATAAAAAAAGCTATCAGTGATAAACTTCCACAAAAAGAAGAAGATGGCGAAAAGCAATCTCAAGAATCTCTTGAGAAGAACAAAGTATCATCATCTAGTTTGGAGCTTTTAGATGCAAGTTTGGAAGTTCTAGAGGTAAAATTTGTGATTTTCTCTTCCTATAAATAAGTACAATAACATAAATGATATATGCATGCAGGTTGAAGCTGAAACTGCTAAGGACGAGGAGGCTCAAGAAAAGGGTGTTCAAGAAAATGACCAGTAAAAACAATTGCAAGATGAAGAGAAAGATCATGAAGATGAAGAGAAAGATCCTGAAGATGAAGAGGAACATCAAGAAGAAAAAAAGGATAAAGATAAAGAAGAGGAAGAGAATGTAGATAAAGAAGATATGACCAAAAAGAAGGTAAATATTGATTGATTGATCTTTTTAAGTATAGGATTAGCCTGTTATCAGTGATATCTGAAATCACTAATAACTAACTATCAGTGATAACATACTTTAACTGATAGTTTGTTATCAGTGATAGTATAAATAATAAGAAGCTTTATTTACTTTACTCATACTGATAGCATATAGATGTCATGTTATATTTGATTCGATGATTTCAAGTTATTGAAAAGAGACTTAAAAAAAGTCCAAAAAAATATAGACCAAAGGTTGTGGTTGAAAATATGGAGGAGATTGTTATGGAAAAGAGACTGAAAAGACAAGCAAAACCAACCAAGAAAAATTTGGAGAACGCAAAAAAAAAAAAAAAAGGACAAAAGACAAAAGAAAAAAGACAAAAGACAAAAAAAAATGTCTCTCCAAACGTGTGTCCCAATGTGTCTCCAAGCAAAGCTACAAGGCATTCTCCAAGGTGGAAGGATAACGCTCCAAGCTTTGATCTCAAAATATCACAACTCTAATTCTTGTTTCTTTGACAATAGATAGACTTGTTTATTGACAATAGATAGACTTTTGTTTGACAATGATGGTTTTTTTTTTTAAACAATAGATAGGCTTCTATTTGACAGTGATTGTTATGCTTTTAGAAATTAGATTGTAATTTTACAAGATCAGTGATAGTTACATTGGAAATTAGATTGGAAATTGTTTCAGAATCAATATGAATCTTTCAAAAATGTGATTGATATAGTTGCAACTTTCAATTTACTTCAGTGTTCTTCAACATTGTTGGGTTGTTCAAACTTTAAAAGCTACACAGCTTATCACTGATAGTATGGTATCGGTAATAGACATGCTATCAGTGATAGAATCTATCATTGATGAATTTTCTGCGAAAATTCTTATCTAAGTTACTTTTGTTCCAATCACGAGTGATATGATTCCAAAGAGACGAACAAGAATAAATATTTGACATAAGAAAACAAGAATGAATCTTCGAGGTGAGAAATCTGGTGAAGTGGAGAGAAAAAAAAAAGGAGAACACATGCTACCAAAGAATTGGGTATAAAGGAAAGAGAGTATAGAATTAGGTGCCTTATTTTTTAAAATTCTCTAAATTTGATTCATCTTCGTTACTGTATTTTAATTAACTTTTTTTCACAAAAAATGAACTTAGCTCTATGATAATAGTCATGACCTACTTTTCTAAAAGCTTAGAAAAATTGAGATTAGATAGTTATGACTGATAGCTTAAAAAAATGGAGATTAGTAATAGATGGTATCATTGATAACATGTTATTAGTGATAGAAGCTATCATTAACAGCTTGATATCAATGACAGAAGCTATTACAGATAGCTTTATATCATTTCTTTCTTTCTTATGGCTAAAGCAAAATGAAAACTTCATAAACAAAAGCATCATATTGACTAGAGAATAGATATATTAACAACAAAATCTGTTTCACTGACAAAATATTAGTAACAAGGTCTCTGGTATATTTATGACAAATATCAATAATAAGTTGTCTAACTATCTAATGGATAAATTGGTGAAAAATATCAGCTGTTCACTATCATTGATAAATTGATGACAAACATCAATTACAAAACAAGCTTCTTCATTAAACTATTGGTGGCAATTTACATGTCCTACAATTATGGCCACAACGATGACATCGACTACACTTCGAGCTCCTTTTCTTTTCACCAATTGATAATATTTTTTGTTTACATGGTCAATCAACCGAACTTTTAACTATTGGAGACAATACATTCACACTAACATCAACAAATCTCCAATCATAATGATTTTCAATAGGATAAACTGATCATTTATAGGTTGATAACAGTGTACTGGAAAAATAATAGTCCAACACAAAAGCATATATATCTAAATTTAGCCCACGAATAATAGCACAAGCATGAATACATGAAATCTCCACCAAATCCCAAACATGACAATTGCACGATTTAGAGACCAAATTTACCAAAAAGTGATTGTCTCCATTAACTACTTTATATTCTATGATCAACCTGAAAAATACATTAGTCAACAAAATGTAATCAACTAGGTGACTAATGGAATGTCAATAAAAACTAAAATATAAATGAAAATGTAAGTGATACTATCCCTATCTGATTAAATATTTTCAAGCTATCAGTGAAAATAAAAAATATCAGTGATAGCTTCTATCACTGATAACATGTTACTAATGATATCTTCTAATAATTAAGGTATTTATACCTTGAAGCTTCCTGACTGACTGTGTTGCTCTCGCAACTCAGACTCTGCCCAACTAGTGATTGACCTTTTTCATAAAACCAATTTTGAAGTATTTCTCTAATATAATCAAGTAATGATACAACAGGGAACTCCCTAGGCTCTTTCAAAATATTATTCAAGCACTCTTAAATATTAGTAGTCATCATATTATACCTGCTTCTCCTAGAATGCGCACGTGCCCACTTCTCAAAACCAACTTTACTGAGATATTCCCGAATAGTAAGAGATATTGATTCCATCTATTTCATATAAATCTCAAACTTATCAATTGTATAAGCTTTTGCACAACTATAATATATGTCATCAATTAAAGAATCCTTATAAGTCAACTTCATATTTTGCAAAAGGTGTCGTAGACAAACATAATACTCAACATTTGGAAAAACATTCATAACACCTTTTGGAATGCTAAAATACCTACCGGAAATATTGACTAGCCTTCTCATTCACCAAAATTTTTCTTTAGATTCTCAAAAAAAACATCTCCAGGATGCATCAGAGTCAACAATGCTAAAAGCAAGAGGAAAATTTTTATTGTTATCGTCAATTGTTGAAGCCGTCAAAAGAGTCCCAGCGTAACATTTCAAGAATGTGTCATCAACCAGTATATTAGGCCTACAATGCTTCCAACCCTCAATTGATACTCCAATAGCCATATAACAATACTTAAAATGGTCATTTATGTCAGCTTCATAGATAGTGAATGTACCTAAAATAAGAAAATAAACAACTAAGCCAAATTACAAAAGGTATATAATTGATTGATGTCTATTAGATGGTGTAACACCCCAAAATTTTGTTCTTAATGTAATTTCAGTATCTTCTAATATTTGAAGACATTTTTAGAATTTTGGGATTTCAATTTTTATTATTAAGATGTTATTTGGGGAACTGTTTTAAATTTGAAATTTGGATGTTTTTAAAAGAGAGAAAAGGGAATGAAGATATATATATATATATATATAAAAAGTTATATTTTATTTGAAGTTACTATGTTTTTTTTTTTAAGTTATTATTTTTTATATATATAAAACAAAAAGAAGCCCCCCTCGTGAAAAGCATGACCCCCCCTTGTTGAAAACCCTCACGCCGCGGCCTCCAGCTGCTCAGCGCCCCGTCGCCGCCGACCCAGCCCACTCCCGCTGCACCGCTACAGAAGCTCAGCCCCTTGCTGTTTCGCCCAACCAAAACCCACAGTCACCGCTCGTGCTCTGCCGTACCGCTCGCAGTTCGCCCATCGAAGTCGTGTCGGATCAGTGACCTGCAGCCTCCAGTCGCACCATTTGTTCAACCCAGTTGCGCGTCAAATTCGCTGTTCGTGGGTTCCGTGCCGTTGCCCAGATCTATCCAGTCGCCACGTCTCGTCGTCCAGCCCAGGTTCGCTTCACCTCACCGTCAGATCCATGCCATCACGTCAGATCTGCCACCTAACCGTCGGACTCCTTCTGTCACCGCCACCATTGCTTGTGCCAGAATATTGAAGTCTTTGGGTAAGATGGAAATCTTTTAGAATTTTCTTTGGGGATTTTAGAATACTCAGATGATTTTAGCTAATATTGTGAATGACTATCATGTTTGTACTATAGATTTGAGTGTTGGAAGAGTTTCAAGGTCGAAAGCGGGTCGTGCGGCATTGCAAAAGTTGTTTCGGGTTGATCAATCAAACTTTTGGTTTTGGCTTTGATCTTGGATCGAGCCACAACTTTGGTAAGTTAAATTGGGGTTCGCTGGATTAAATGTGGTATGTTTTGATTTTTTGAATTCTAGTGTTTGTGTTTTATGCTAGGGGAATTAATTTGAGAGTTACTTTGTTAGACATTAATTGCTTAGGTTAATTTTGGAATTTAGATTCAAGGTAAGTAATCTGGAACTACTCTTGTGCCAGACAATATAGTTATGATTTATTAAGGATTTGTTAATAGTTTGATGTTTATGTATACCTTGCTGACATGAGGATTTAAAAGATTAGATGCGCATAGAGATATTTGAATGTTAGCATGATTTGAGTATATATAATTATTCTTGGAGATTTTGTTGAATCTGAGGATGATGAGATGTATATCTATGTTATAGAATTATGATGATGATATTTATATGTATGTTCTAGAACCATGATGATGATATGTATATGTATGTTATAAAACCATGTTATGATACTTGTGATGAAACACGAGACATACGCAGTGGAATTATGATCTAATTACACTCTAATTGCTCTTAAATTAAAGGAAATGAGCATGCATCATAAAGGAAAAATCAGTGAATTAAAAGTGTAGGATACTACTTTTGAAGCTCCCGAAAATCGCTTTTCCTCGTTGAATCTCGACTCGAACTCTTTCGGACCACCACTAGAGTTGACCTACTATCCTCTGGACTCAAAACCGAGTTGTGGGACCCGTTGGATGAAGAAAATCAAGAGAGAAAAGAGATGGAAAATAAGATGGAATTTGGGTAGGTTTGGGTTTTACTCTTTTTTTCAAAGTTGTGATTTTTCCAGCCCAAATATGAAAACCAATTTTCAAAATTGCAAAAACTCTTTTCATTCAAAATGAAAGCCCAATTTATAGAAAAATCCATGCAACAATTGCATGAACCAAATGCATAAAAACCCAACACCTATATTCCACTATCTTAGTGGGCTTAATGTCTCTACTATAAATCAACACCTAGTCCACTATTTTTGTTAGTGAAATTATCCAACAAAAGTTTGGATTTTCGCTAACTATAGTCAAAGGGCAAAATAGTCATTTGGTCAAAGTCAAACTTTGATCAAAAAGTCAACATTTTGACTTTTTATGATTTTTCCGTGTTGACTAATTTTGACCTCCCGAGCATGAATCCACATTCATTTTCTCGAAATTCAAATCAAATTTGAATATAAGGTCGGTCAAAGTTTGACTTTTCAAAGTCAAAAGTCAACTCTTTGACTTTTTATGTATTTGACCATTTCCATCATTTTCGAGCTTCCGAATATGAACATTTTCATATTCTTGATATTTAAATCACATTTAAATATTAAACCTGTATCTCTAAGCTGAAAAAACTCGACCACTATATCACATATATTTGTCGGTTTCTCTCTCTCTACCTAATTCGAACAATTCAAATTATTCTATCATACTGTTCTAAGTTTATTCCATATGAGCTAGTAGGGGAACCTAATGGACCTATAGATCATGGACTCCAACGATCCAAGATTAGCTAGCTAAACTCTTTAGACGGAGCTAATCAACATTCGTTAACTAACGGGTCATTCCACTAAAGTCCCATAGTTGCACTCCCCTCACTATAGATATATTTGTGTCCATTTGATATAACCATGATGAGTAAGTTAATCCTTCACAGGTTGTTCGTAATCTTGGCTGGGTCATAAAAACCATTTTACCCCCAAGACTACATATTGTTCCTTAAGTTCCACTGATCCTCTAATGAACAATTGGTTTAAGGTCCAACCTATAAACAAATCCCTCTCGGGCCAAGGAGAGGGTGGGGCCCCTTGTTCAAGACCTGGATTCAGTATTAAAGGGAACAACCTATCTACTATCCCTATAACGGGTAGGAGTGAATTCCGTCTTGCATCCTATGTTCCCAGCTATCCACCCGATCTTACCCCTGAAATGGGAGGCTTATTGGGCCAGCGATATTGAGCTGCCCTCACCTATGCAGATCTAAGAATAATTTCGAGTGAACAGGAGTTCATAGTTAGCTCAGATTAAGATTAAGTTACCTAGGTCATCAATTAACGAAATAGTCAGTTTTATACATAAAACGGCATTTAGAACGTAAAAAGTGACTATTTCATAGTTCAGTCTTATGTAAACTCTTTACATAGGATACTCCCACTCACATATCTCTATATGAACGATTCAGGATCACATCGTTTGTACTATCTACAAAGTGGGCCGTATCCATAGTGTCCCCAGAATAAGGCGCTCAACCTTATTCATATACTATAGACTATTTTGGCTATATGTTTGAACTTGATCCACATTTATGTCACTACATAAAGTTCAAATTACATTAAATAGCCTCGGAACCTTAGTTTATTGGATTCAACATTACAATTTCAATAACAACTTTATCGAAAAACAAAACAGAATATATTTATTAATTTACAAACTACGAGTTTTAGGACATAAAATCCAACAACTTGTGATGTTGAGATCGTGATAGTGTCCTCACTAATTAGTTAGATGCCCACTAAAGGTTGTGTGTCCTTCGGAATTCACTAGAGGTGGTGCTTTCCTTCGGGATTCACCAGAGATTGTGTGTCCTTTGAGATTCACTAAAGGTGGTGGTTTCCTTCGAGATCCACCAGAGGTTGTGTTTCCTTCAGGATTCACTAGAGGTGGTGCTTTCCTTCGGGATTCACCAGAGGTTGTGTTTCCTTCGGGATTCACTAGAGTGTTGAGGTTGATGCCTTAAACTCTCATTGGGTCCTGTAATTTGTAAACATTGTATTGAACAAACGTTTTTTATGTAATAATATATGATATTTTCTTCACTATTGTCTATAAAATATTTGATGTTTTAATTGCTTTACCACAAACCAATAAACTGTGATAACTAAAATGGTCTGTAGTAAATGGATATAGGAGGGAAACCTTATCCTGGTGACGCTATGGATGCGGCCCGCTTTGTAGAATAATTATAAATGTTGTTACTTACTACAGATGGTCTGATCCTGATCATTTATGTGGAGAAATGCATGCCATCTTAGTTCTTTTACTTAGAATTATGAAGGTTGTTAGGTAGAAATTGCGTCGATCAACATGGCGAATCTCGGCTAACCCATTACTTTTCGTTAATTGTGCGTTCAATGTTCTATTTTTTGTAGTCAATGCAAGAAATGAACGCAAATGCGAAAATCGGACCATCGCATAAATGATCGCATGCAGAGAAACACTCCATCGTAAGGCAAACGCATTGATCAACGCATAGATGTTGCGATAATCAGCCGTAGGTGTCCATCGCATGGGACTTGCGCTCGTCAAGCGATTGCAGTCATCATGTAGAGTTGCAGTGTTAAACAAATGCGGCCATTAAATGATTGCGGCTACGCGACAACGCATTCTAATGGGATCAATCCAAGGTAGGTGGAATGAACGCATCAATGCATCTACCTCGAGAAAATCCAAAATTGATGCTAATATTTCACCTACCACGCCGTTAGTGGCAAAGGTTCAGAAAGAACGAACGCGCCAAATGTCAGACTCAGAGCAGTCTAATTAATGTTTTCGGCGACCCAAGCTCTACAAATAGAGGTCGATGAGCTGAAATTCAATTATTCGGAGATTATCCCTCAACCTGGGATTTTCCTCGCGATCTAGACAAACTGCGTGAAAAGATGGCTGAGAGTTCTTCACCTCCTTCATCCATTCCGAGTGACGACCGGAGCCTTCGATCGGAGCTAGATCTCGAGAAAGTCAGCTTCTCTACCCATCCATGGCACCACTAGCAGCCTTGATGCACATCCGCTGGGTCATTTCTTTTTCCTTTCTTTTCCTATATTGTACTGTATGACATTTTGAATTAAGAAATTAATACAATGTGTTTTCAATGAATTTCTCTATTCCTTCGACTCTATCTCCATCTTCTTGCTTAGCATCTTTACTTTCATTGCAACACTTAGTGAGATTGCTTGGGTATTGCATACTTAGTCATGTGGATTAGGAATATGAATCATGTAGCAACCCACCGAGAGATGTGCGTTGTGCGAGTATGTGAGTAATCTTATTTGCTTAGTGTGAAGCTACTGCAACGCCTGTCTATGGGCTAACGCATTGCTTGTCTATGAGTGAAGTCAACAACAATCAACTACCCGAGAGGGTAAGTGGTTGGACGCATTAAGCAAGGTATACATTGTTCACTAGGGATAGTAACAATCTTAGGTCAGCGAAGTTTATGTGAATGTCTTGTATTATGTGTGCTTCATTTGTCCATTAAGAATACTCGGGAGGGTAGTCTAAGGATAAAATCTAGGCTTGGGAGAGCCAGATTAGAACTCATAATATAAGAGATAGGCGCTTAGGAATGAGCACTATTTGTTATTAACGCATCGCATGCATCCTAAAGATAGGATACGATTGAATGTGGTCACCTTGCTTTCATGCATTTTGCATCATCGCATAGGACAAGAGTAGAGACTTAGGAATAAGTTCTATGGACACTTTGCGTTCAACACATGCGTCCTAGAATTAGAAGCACCGCATTTCTATTGGGAAATGACTTGTCGTGTATGGTTGTAGCATGATTGCATGGATTGCGTTGACTAGGGTTGTCTTTGCGATCACTCTTAAGTTTTGCAATGAAAACATCTCTACATTTTATTTATTTTCCCTCACATTTATTTTCATGTCAAGGTTGTCGCATCTCTACCTTTCATGCATATTCTCGTTGCGTTGTCTGATAGATAGGAGTAGGATTAACATAGCAACATCCCCTTCATTCTTTTATTTGTACCGCCGCATGCACATCACCGCAAATATATAGTTACAAGTCCTTGTGTTCGACCTCGGATTACCCGAGAAACTTGCGTTCATGTTATACTTGGCGTGAACGCAAGGAAACTTGTGGCATGACGCATGGTCATCGCATACATTCGTTAACGCAATTTTCATTCCAACACATGACCATCGACGCATGACTATCAACGCATATCTTGGGAACATGCATCGCATAATGCGTCCATGGGATTTTGGTTGTGAGTAAAAATTGACTTCCAATTTCCGCGCACCAACATGTGAGTAAGGGCGTCCTATACAAAGGAGTTTGTATAAGACCGGACCACGAAGTGTTATAGTCTCGTTATATAACGTCGTTCATGACAAAGACTTCACTTCACTAGGATGACCATAGGTAACATGATCTCATTCCTGAGTGAGTTGGGAACTCCTGCCTTTGAGGGTGTTCTTTGATTTGCATGGGTGCGAGTGGCCAGATTGCCGACTCAAACCTACCACTTTAGGAATTCGTCTGATTTGGAGCTGGGAACTCAGTTACACAAAATGGAATTCACTCCTTCCCCGACGTAGGGGTAAATAGATAGATTGCTCCCTTAAGGACTAATTCTGAGGCTTTAACGATGTGGCGCCACACACACATTCTCATTGCCCGAGAGATGTCCACACATAGTAGGACTATATTGTATTGTTCATTAGAGGGATTAGTGGTACTTAAGGAGTTAGATGTAACTATAGGGGAAAAACGGTAAATTGGCTCAGCTGTACTTACGAGCATCTGTGAAGGGTTATCGAACTGTTGATTGGTTATATCCAATGGACACAGAAATATATCTGTGGCGAGAAGAGTGCAGTTATCAGTCTTTAGTGGAATGTCTGATAGTTAACGAATGGTGGATCTCGTGGCTAAAGAGTTTAGTCAACTATTCACGTACCATTGGAGCTTCAAGCCACAGGTCCATAAGGTCCCCTTGGTAGCTCAATGGATTCAAGTTGAGAATCAGTTTTTGGATCAGTTTGAAGTGTTCAAATTGACAAGAGGGAGTTTGATTATATATGATATAATGAAACTGGTCAATTATATATGATATAGTTGACATGATGTATGAGATACATTAATTGGAGGAAAAGGATATAAATATGATTTATATCTAGTGGAGGAGAAAATGACTATGGTTTATATATTGCATATGATGTGATATTAAACTATAGGTTATAAATATAATATGATTATATTTATTTAAATTAAACAATTATGAGATAATTGTAGGTGGTTTTTCTCCATAACCTAATGAGATAGTGGGAGGTTGCAATCATTTTTCGTAACTGAAGGATTAGTACACCGCCCATCGTCTAGTAAACGAGAGCATACACGATAGCTCAAGTTGTCCTAAACAATCGTATACACGTATAGCTTTCCTAAACGGTCGTATAGTCTATCCTAAACGATCGCGTGCCCGAGCGATTTACCTAAACGACCATCTAAATGACCAGCCCCGTTTTACTAAACGATCGTGCACCCTTTGCTAAACGATCAAGCACTCATCTACATGATACATATAAAACCTCTCCCACTTGCTTGGTCGTTGTAAATGATCATTGTTTCCTCCTCCCCTCTACCAAATCTAACAGAGCCCACACCTCCTTGATTCTCACTCCGAGAATACCGAGGTTACTGAGTGGTTGTGTCCTCCTTGCTACCTGTTCATGTAGAAGACGGTTCGGAGGTGAGCGACCACATGATTTGGTGGACGATAGCCTTGGCGTGCACAACCACAGCAAGAGTTGTTGAGATTGATGAGAGCGAGAGATCAAAGAAGAAAAGCTCTTCAAGAGGTATATCTCTCAGTCCTTTGTTATTTAAGTTTGAAAAGCATGTCGTAATTTGTTGTTAAATGCATAACTTGTATGTTTGTTTGTGAATGCGGTATTTCTGTCACAATGAATTTGGAACGATCTTGCTTCCGTTCATAGGTACTCTGATAAAAGTTCCTTCATAAAGGTGGTGCTTTCCTTTGGGGATTCACCAGAGGTTGTGTTTCCTTTGGGATTCACTAGAGGTGGTGTCTCTTTTAGGATTCACTAGAGATTGTGGATCCTACGGGACTTACTAGAGGTAGTGAGTATACTTAACTACAGTATGATGAAATTCAGTTATTCATGTATGTATGTGTCCCATGAGGGCTAGAGAAGCTTAATGTTCTACTAGAGGTAGGTCTCTAGAGGACATAGATGCCTAGCCTGACCCCGGTAGTGGGGTTACTTACTGAGTATTTTATACTCATTCTTTCTCATATTGTTGTTTTAGGTAAGGGTAGAGATGCACCGACAATTGACAAGCGAAATCCGTGATCGAGCCACTGGGATCAGTTCTATGCTTCTACTCATGATATTTAGATTTCTTTTCATGTTTTTCAACTTTCGGTTTTGGTATTTGGAACTTACTGTTGAGATTTGTTTTCAGACTTATTTATTTACGTTTATGACTTTTGGGTATCCTATCATTTGAATTTATTATTTGGATTTAATGAAAATATTTTAAGCTACTTTATTTATTTAGCATTTATTTTACTATAAAAAGATGTCATTTTAAGTTCGATGCATGCATGTGTTTAGTAATGGCCTAGTTTGAGTCCTAGGGGGGCGGGTCGTTACAGATAGCTTCTATCACTGGTTGGAGTCTATCACCAATAGCTTCAATCATTTTCATGTTATCAGTGATGGAAGCTATCAGTGATAGAAGTTATCATTGATAGATCATATAATAAGTCGGAAACAAGACAATAAATCTGGATGTTTTTTCTTCTAACTTCATCAAAATCCAAGAGATTGAATCGGAGAGCTTTAAATTTGAATTTTGTTCCTCTTCCTCCCTCTGAAACGAATAAGCTTAACTTCCTCCTTGAAACGAATACGTGCCTCCCTCTGAAAAAGGAAATATGATAAAGGGAAAGAGATGACAAAAACGAACACACGAATTGAATCCAAGAGATTGAATTGGATAGCTTCAAATTTAGATTTCGTTTTTCTTCCTCCTCTAAAACGAATGCCTAAAGCTTCTTCGAAAAAGGAAATATGATAAACGGAAAGAGAGGTATATGATAAAGGGAAAGAGTGGTCAATTTTGGAATTTTCAAAAAACAAAAACCTTGACGGGTCAAAATTTGTTAAAATTGCAAATATTCCAAACATGGAATATAGGATAAGTTATTTTTCCTTTTTGTATTATTTGATACAAATTTCCTTTTTTTATTTTTATTTTTCTTTACATTTATATTTACTTTATGTGCACCTTTTTTCCCCTTTCCTTTTTATTTTCCATCAATTTTTTCCCTTTAAATAACTATCATGTAATTTTCTTTTACCTAATTTTCTATTTTGTATAATATGTTTAGTTTGAGTTTAATCTTTCAATTTTATCTAATGGAAATGCTTCGACTTGAACAGATGGTATAATTAATAGTAAATTAAATTAGATTGCTTATAGATCAAACCAATAAATTATATAAAATTAGCTCAAGATAATAGTGCTTTTCTTTTTATGCGTTATGTATTTTTTTTTTTTTTTTTTTGTTATGTAATAAATCTAAACAAAAATCATAGACATCATGAAATTACCATTAAAATTGCTTATGGCCGATGTAAAAGTGCTTCTTTGGAGGAAAAAAAAAGGCAATGCTAGGTTAATTAATTTTGTAGTAAAAGATTCTTTTTATATATAACAAATTGAAAATACTTTCTAATATTTCCTTTTTTCATAGGTGTTTGAAAAATTCTACAATATGATAAAAGGCTTTTAAGGAGATATTTAACTAACTTTCAACCTAATATTTTAAAAGGCAGTCAAACACACACTTAATTCTAAAAAAAGTCAATTCTTGTCAATTTGGATGCATATATATAACTCAACTGATTAAGACATATATCATCAACTAAGTAATTAGAATGTTCGAATTGTCATCCTCACATATTATTGATGTAAACAAACTATAATTTCAATCCTAAAAACACACTTACTAATTTAACGCCAATACACTCAAACCCAACTAAAAAACATATATTAGAGGTTGTGGCGGTGGTTGAAGATTTCCATTTGGATGTTGATTTGAGATTTTTCCTACTTGTTTTAGAAACAAGCTCTTCTCATGGTTTTCAGCTTCTTGCATACAAGCACGAGGATCTTTTAGAGTTAGGTGTGTTGTCACAGGATCTTAAAGGAAGCTTTTGGACCCTATGTTGTTCAAATTCCAGTTTTGTTGTCGAACGAGGTGGCTCATTGTCTTGCTCAATTGACATTTGCTAATCGGTGTGATGAAGTTTGGTTCGAGTCGTATCCTAAAATTCTTTTAGATTTTTTTTTTCCTTGATATTTCTAGTTTATGTTCTATATGTTGTTTAAAAAGAAAAAAAAAAACATCCCAACCCACAAACTAACATAACCAACTTTGTTGATTAACTCATTAAGAAAAATGAATGCTTTTATATTATTTCCCCTACATCCAACCCTCTTTCATCTTACCCTTTGACTATAACCTTTTTCAAGAAAGAAATAAAGAAAAGAGCATGTGAAATTTATTATATTCAAACATAACTTTCTATATATGTGTGTGGGTGTCTAGATTTCTGAATTGATGAAATAATGGTTGAGAAAATTAAAGCAAAGAGAAGCATGCATGCACCTCTTTCCTAGTGCTTTAATTAAACAAGCTTCATGTAACATTGACAAAGGGGGATGCTTTTCCTCCCCTTTGTAGAAATCCCACTTGTTTTTGCCCTTTAATTTTGTACTTCCTCTTTTCCTAGTACTGTCAGTCTTTTTGTATTCTCCACACATTGTTTTTCATTCTACACGTAACAAACCATATAATCATCATTATAATTCAATACCCAAATGGCTTCAACAACTGCCCTTTATTAGACTTGGGGTAGTAAACACTTTTGTTTTTAATGCTTATTATATACTGAGATTGGAACTTCTTCTCGTTCAATTCAATTGTACAAACCCGATCTATTCATATTAACTTTTACGATCTATATATTTTGATTGTTATGAAATCGACAAACAAAGATACAGAAAAAAAATAAACAAGTAAAAAATTGACATAGAGATTTATCTAGTTCATTAATAGTGGGACCCCATAATTCGTCGTTTGGGATGCACCAAACAAAGCACACCCACATGTAAAAAAATAAATAAGTAAAGCTTTATATCATATTTAATAAAATTAAACTTTTGAAGAATCATCATTTAACAATCAATTAGAAGAGTAGATTATTGGATACTATTCTCATAATTGCCACCCCATATGGATGCATTTGGATTTGGAATTTTTGATCTCAATAGTAAAAATACCTGACAATCACCGTTGAACTATATACACCAACTTTCACATGATTTGTTTGGGTGTTTATATTATATATTGACTAAATCTTATTGGTTAGATCCATTAATTATAGGTTAACACGGGCATGTAAATCTCTTTTGAAAAGGGATATTGTTCGTACAATAAAACGAGGATGAACGATTTTGATTTGATATAAAACAAGAGTAGGAATAATTGCATATGTAGTTTTCCCAAAGGCCTAATTTCAATTGTGATAAACAAGAAAATGGTAAAAAAATCAAGTTAGAGTATGGGAAAGGGGAATTCAAAAGGGTGACCAAAAAAATGAAGAAATAAAACATGAGTAATAAAATATGAGTACCAAAACAGGGATGGATAATGGCCTTTCATCAATAGTTGTACACCTACTTTGGCCCTCACGACCCTACCAAATAAGCCCCCTTAGAATGGAAATTTTTGCAGCTCAATATATGAAAAGCTGCAAAATTATTATTAATTATATATATATATATATATATTACATTATTCAATAATGTACTCAAGAAATAAAGATGATGAACAGGAAATTACATAGGATTCTAGTTTTCAACTTGGAAGATATTCTTTTGGGTTGAAAAATAATTAAAGTTACTCCTGAGTTTCTATTGCCATCTATCTCGACAAACCTATAATTCTATCGCTATCTTTCACGACAAACTTTTTATTTTTGCTGAAATCCATTTATGTCCTTTCAAAGAATTGAATATTTGAATATTGGTATCTACACAATAATGTTGAAGATTTAATTATATACCATGATGTTGATAAAAATATCAATGTTCTATGAAAAATCTTATAAATCCAATAAATTTGAAAAATTCATTTCAAGCTTTTAAAATAAGTGTTATCAATCTTTATCAGCACTATGCGTGTGTGTGGGATTACATTTCTATTGTATGTCTTGTGACTTTTCTATGTTTCATTTGTGTTTCTACCTACTTTGAAAATATCAATTAATCTTTTATGTCTATTGAATTTGAAAGATATATTTGAGTTTCATATCTCCATTCTTCTAAAGAGATTTTTCATTTTTCTTCTATTTCTTCTTTTGATCAATCCAACTCTTTTAGTCAATAAAAGTGAATAAAAAAGGAAAATCTATGTATGTATGAAAAAGTTTTTTAAACCTGCATTGACTAATTGTTTTTAGGGTAAAAATAACATTTTTAGTCCTTAGATTTTGAAACTGGTTTTCGTTTATGGTCTTTAAACTTTATAATGTTATGCTTTTAGTTTTTAAGTTGTGAATCCATATTCAATTTAGTCCTTATGTTGCAAAATGTTATAATTTTACCTTTGGAGTTTGAATTTTGTTTCAATTTGGATCTCTAAATTTCAAAGTTTGCATTTTTAATATTGATTTTTCACAAAATTTTCACTTTTAGTCTTTAGTGGTAATATATATATATATATATGAAGAATTATTGAGATAACAAGGAACACTCGAACATCTCAATTAGGTTGACACATTTCAACACCTCCATCATCTCCCCAACCCAATAGCGAATATCATTACATAACCCAAGATCAAGGCCAAGAAAATGAAATATAAAATAAGCAATCAAAAGCTGGAACAAAACCAAGTTAATGAAGGCTAGTGGAAAGCCTTCTAGTAGTGTTGATGTCCATAGATTAATTTAAGGAAAATTATTTCAAATGGTAAAACTATTGAAAATATTTATAAAATATAGCAAAATTTTGGAACTATCAATGATAGACGTTGATAGACTTCAATCAGTGTCTATCAATATCACTAATAGATACCGATAGAAGTCTATCAATATCTATTGACGTCTATCATTGATAGTTTTAAAATTTTGCTATATTTTATAAATATTTTAATGTATTTTTCTATATTTAAAGACAACCCTTAATTTAAAAAAATCCAAAGACTTATAGTTAATTAAGTTCCATTAAAATTAATTTTAAATTCACTCATAATTAATTTAAATCTATTAATAGATATTAACATCAAAGACTGAAATGTGAATATTTAGTGAAATTTTGTAGTTAATTAAAAGTATAAATATTGAAACATAAGAACCAAATTTATACTTAATTCAAATCTAAAAGAATAAAATTATAACTTTTTAAAACTTAGAGATTAAATTGAAATCAAACTCAAATTTAAGAATTAAAATAAAGCCTTTTGAAAATCTAGGGACCAAATGGTAACCGCACCCTAGGGACAAAAAAATATATTTTTCATTTGTTTTTTTGAGAAAATGCTGCAAATTTGTAAAAGAATGCATTGTATCCTACCATAAGCATGGTAATTATATATAAAGACTAAATTATAGAAAATACCTCTAAATTTTTTATTTTGTTTAACAGATAATCCTAAACTTTCAAAAAATTTAATGACTTTTAAAAATGGTAAACAAAGACCGTTTTTATTTGTTTTTGGATATAAACACTTATTCAAATGAAATTCACAAGTACCATATCATTATCATTGATATATAGATAAAAATTATTAATAGCTCGAATGAAAAATACTCTTGCACTTTTAAATGTTTAAAAGGCTATTAAAGGAAACTTATAGAAGTCCTTGTAATTAATTTTTTTTAATCAATTATTCAACATAAAACTAATTTTGTTTTAAGAGAAGCCAACTTTACAACAAATAACTTCAAACACTTATCTTCATATAGATCTATTCATTAGATAGATAAATAACATATGTACTTAGGTAGATTTCTGTAAAAATAAATTTTTAAAAAATGAAGGATATGAAATAAAATGATTTTCTTTATATAAAAATGTTCAATTGACTATAATAAAAATACTTGAAAGTTTGAGGTTCAAACAAAGTTGGAATAAGCAATGTAAAAATTTTATTGCCAAAATAAGATTCATGGAAATGCAAATTTTTATTCAAAATAAATTTACTTGTTTTGTATATCTATACAAAGACATATTTTGAAGCAACTTTCCTTTGATACTTGACCTTTATTATCAATTATGGGTTCTCTCTTTGCACACCATCAAAAGCTCTCACTCTATATATATAAATGGATAGAGTGAGAATTCTCTTTATTGGATATGAATTTCATATTATAAAATCTATTTCAAAGTAGTTTTATAGCTAAAATACAGGGTCCTAAGCTCAACCTATTAAGAATGAAAAAAAGGCATACTAAATCAAACTTTTTTTTTTCTTTTTGGAATTCTCCAAACTTAGATCAATTGGTCTGTAATAGTCAGATTCCAAATGAATATACACTGTCATCAATTCTTTTTAAATAAATATAACTGTTAGATGATATAATGGTAAATTTATCTTCATTCATCAACTTAAACTTTTAGATCATTCATTAGATAATGCATCGCTTTTGGTGTCGGGTGTGTTTAGGTTTGCTAGGAATATGTCAACCTAATTGAGATATCTCAATACACCTTCATTCCCTCTACCTCTATTATCTTGTTCAACTAGACTTTTTGATCAAACTCTTGTAATATTATTTTTTTCTAATATTTAATATCGACTTTCACTTGTTTGTTCTTCTATATTTCAAGTTCACAAGTGAGGAGGAGTGTCGTTAAATGACATAATATTAAATTTACCTTAACTCATTAGTTTAAACTTTTGGATAAATAGTGATTAAACAAGGATACTTCATTATCTAGATGAGAAACATACAATTAAAAAGAGATTCGCTCATTTTTTCATCGTTTGATATTACAAATTCATAACAAACTTTGTTCAAAACCGACCCGTTTACACTCCAGCTAAAAGATGATCAATAATGCAAAAGGAGGGAAGAATATACATTAGATATATTTGTGTGTATATATAAAACCTAAACTCCATAATTAACTTGAAATATTCTTAAAAAATAATGTCTGAGCTTCATCTTGAAAATAGTGAAGGAATCTTCCTATGAGACCATACCCAAGAAAGCTAACAAATTTTCCTCATATAAATAAATATATATATATAAATCTGTTTGTATTTGTGTATATATACAAAAGAAAGTAAGTAAAAATTAGGGGGAAAAAAAGGAAAGAAAAAAAAGGGAAAAAAAAAGGGGGGGTTTCCATGAGTAACAGAAGGCCTTATTCCAACCAATTTAGGGGTCACTTTTTAGAGAACCTTTTATGGGGAACCCTTGTCTTAACTTTTTCCCATACATGAAGAAATGGATGGCTAATGGGATTTTGAAAGTGAACCCTAATAAAAACACTATCTCTCAATAATTTTATTTTTTTCCCTTTTTTTTTTTTTTTTTTGTGTGTGTGTATTATTGCTCTTTCTTCTAATTAGATAATTAAGTCATTGGTTAACCCTCTTTAATTTCACACAAAGAAAATAGTAATATGAAAAATTTTCAATCTTCTTTTCAGCTTTAAATACTCTTTCCTCTAAAAACCTAACCCCACACCACCATATATCCTTTTTCTTCCACTCTCTTTACTAAAATCTAATCTTCCTTTTTCATTAACTTGATCTCACCAAGGTTTGTTTTCTTCAAAATCTTCAAACCCCATCTTCAAAGTTTCAAACTTTATATCATTTTTTCATAGATCTAGTGGTAAAAATCAAAACCCATCTTTCTTTCTTTCTTTTTTTTTTTAATTTTTTAAAATTTTTAATTTTTTTTTTTGGGGGATTTTCTTCAGATTCCAGCCACGGAGTTCCCAAGTCAAGCTGGAGAAGGATCTGCCTCTTCCCAAAAAAAAATGGGAAGAGGTAAGATTGAAATAAAAAGAATTGAAAATACTACAAATCGTCAAGTCACCTTTTGTAAGAGAAGAAATGGATTGCTCAAAAAAGCTTATGAATTGTCTGTTCTTTGTGATGCTGAAGTTGCTCTCATCGTCTTCTCTACTCGTGGCCGTCTCTATGAATATGCAAATAATAGGTATTTAATTAATTTCCTCTCTTCAATTTCTTCTTCTTTCATCAACCTTATAATTTATCGAGATAAATTAATTTTCTTTAAAAAAAGAACAATTTTTTTTTTTTTTTTTAATCTAAGGAAGGGAAGAGAGAGAGAGGGGAGTAAATGAAAATTTAATGGGGTAATTGATTTTATTTTATTTTTTTCCATTTTATTTGATAAAGTTTGAGATTATTTTCCTCCAATTTTGAGCTTACTTGTTTATACAGATCTATGATTAATGAATGGCTATGGAGTGGAGTAGTTGACAAATACTTAAAGTTTAGGGTTTTACTAAGGGATTCCATGTTTTAAAATCTTTATTTATTTATTTGAAGAAATTAATGTTTTTTTTAGGGTTTTGTTTTTTTAATTTTAATTTTTGGCTGCAAATGTCATCCGTCTATAAATTCGTCAGCCTAAGCTGTCTTTGACAGATGATGATGGTGTCATTGGTCTGATTATTTCCATTTTTTGACTCTTCTTCCATTACTTTTAATGTTGGTACTGAACTGACCTTGGAAAAATTATAAATTTTTGCAAAGGGGTTGGTTAGATATTGTTTGATTTCAACTGGGTTTTTTTTTATATAAAAAAAATGGATTATCTTAAGTTTTAAGTTAATCATTTTGCTAAGGGTAAATTAGTCAATTTTTAGAGAAGAGTTTCTAATGAAATTGATTTGGGTAAAACTCTTCACATTATAAATATTTTGTTTTTATGTTTGGTTTCTTGTTTTGGATAGACATCTCACCTTTTTAAATACATTGTTAAGTGCTTTTTTCTTGAACTTTTTGGTGTAATGTATATCATAGCTTGTGGTTTATTAATAGAACAAGTTCTTTGATAATTAATCATCTTATGTTTGCTTTCAATTTTAGAAGATTAGTAATTTTTTTCTTTTCATATTTACTATGTTATGAAAAAGACTGAGACTTTAGTCAAAATATTAAAACTAAATTAAAGACGTAATTTTCCAAGTTTAATTTGTTTCTAAATCAAATATCTTGATTAATTCTAAAAAAACCAAAATACAAAATGGTTATCAAATTGGTAAATAACTTCTAAATTATAGATTTTAGTTTTATTAGGGCTTAGTAAACTATTGTTTTCATTATACGAATATACAATATAGTCAACCAAAACATAACCCAATTAGTTAAGACATATTCCCGAATCAACCATTGGAGTTTTGAATTTTTACAAAACATTGAATATGCCAAAAAAAAAAAAAAAACTAAAAGAACATAAATATGCATTAAAATTTGTCCATTTTTCTTTTGTACAAGCAAGTAACACTAAATAGAAAAGAATATAAAATTATTTTAAATGACAAAACTGTTAAAAATATTTATAAATAATAGTAAAATATCACGGTCTATCTGTGATGGACCACGATAAACTACTATATGTGTCTTAGACACATATAGTAATCTGTTGCGATTTATCGTAGATAGACAATAAAATTTTGTTATAATTATAAATATTTTTGTTCATTTTTCTATATTTGAAAACAACCCTAGATATAATTGTTTTCTAAACTGAATATTTTTTTTTTCTAAGTAATAAGATGTTCTTTTCAAAATTAAAATGTTCCTGAATTATTGCTACTTGTTTAGGAATTTTACAATTAATATCTTGAAAGTACTTTACCATTTCTGCTCCTTCTTTTATGGTAGAAATTAATGAAGAAATTTTCCACACAAATGATCAAACCATTACCTAACAAACTTAAATTTTATTTTAAACAACTTAAGAATGATTGAATGGTAATTTAGAGAATGGATGAATAGTAATTAGTATAATTATTTTGTGGGTTGCACAATAATAATAAAATGAACAATGTTTTATTTTTAATGAAAAATGTTAATAGATATATTATTATTGCAATATTGAAGAACCGTGCAGGCCTCTAACTTTTTATTTGTTGCATAGAAATAGAAAAAGTTGATAAATAGCTTCCTATTGCTAATATTTTCATATTTCATCACTTTCAAACCCTTTCTCTCTTCAGTCAACTCAGAAGTGATATTTCATTAATCAAATCCGACAAGAAAATGTTGTGACACCATTCTTCATCATTTTTATTTTTTTTTTTTTTTTGGAGTGGGGATGAGTAAAAAGAAAATGGGAAAATTTGAAAAATCCCATTTAAAATATTATTGATTATAGGATTATGGAAATAAAAGGGAAAGTGTGTAATTCATTTTCTTTTGCAATGGAAGAGAAACCCATTCCATTTCTATGAAACTTTGACACTTTGATTCTTTCCCCCTTTACACTAAGTTAGGCCTTTTTTTAAAATGGTTTTTGAAAGCCATAAGAACCTTACCAATACACCTGTTTTTAATAACTCTCTTTGATAGAGAAAAATGGCCCTAAGTTCCCAAAATGTTAAATCTTTAATACCAATTAGAGTGTAGATTCAACGTTTTAAGATTGGAGTTATTTAAGAGTATATTCGAAGCTTAGATTTAAGAAAACGGTGTTTAGAATATAGATTTGAAAAGTATATGCTTGGAGAAATTTTTCGTGAATATAGGAATAATGTGATTGTTGATTTTATATCATTACAATACAATGATTTATAACTGATTATTCAATGTGGTTGCCTCATAATAATTGTTAGGTATGGTGAAATATTAAAGAATATGCATGTTCTCTATTAAGAAACTACTAATTATAATAAATTTGAGTTATTTCTCTCTTATACATTCATAAAGGTTAAAATAACAATCAGCCATATTGTGATAGCCTTACTAAATAATTTCTCATGGTTTAGAGGGAATATTCTAGAATGTAATAAAGAAATTTACTAGAGGAGACCGTCATGATGTGACTGATAGTTTTACACCATTAAATGTATATGAGAGAAATTATTAGAATCTATTTCAAATTTGCATCTTATAATTATTATGAGACATAAATTTTTCATCCAAGTCTAATATTACTAGGGGTAGTCACATTAAATTTTTTTCTCCCCGTTAAACCCAAGTTTGGAAATCTCTGTCCCGAACATGAACAAAACTTAAGAAACCAAATCCATGTCCTAAACGCTCGATGGGAAGTGATTGCGGAAGAAATAAGGATGGAATGTGGGTAGGCATTATTGAGAAAGAAAAGAGAAGAGTGATGAGGATTTAGGTTTAGGGTTAGGTATTTTATCCAATGTACAAAGGGAAAATGGGGAGTATGGTAATAGAAAAATGAAAAGGAATAATATATAGAAGTAAAGTAATGGATAAAATTCTGTGAGATCTTCTGACTTTCAATCACCCTCGACGAAATTAAGGTATCACACGCCACCACCCACTTTCTTGGAATCCTGCCCTTTCTTCCCCCTTCTTAATCCATTGGTTCTTGGGTGTGTTTATTCTCCTTATTATATATATATATATATATATTTTTAGGTTAAAATACATTTTTTGTCCTAAATTTTTATGAAAGTAACAATTTAGTTCTTGAACTTTGGATTGTAACGATTTAGTCTCTATACTTTCAATTTTGTAATAATTTAATCCCTGAACGTTAGTATATAATAATTTAGTTCTTGTATACTTTTGATATTATAACAATTTAGTTCTCTAATGTAAAAGAATTCATCAAAATTAGATGTCAAGTTTTAATACTTTATGATGTAAACTTTGTATTTTTTGAAAAATATTAAGTTTCTAATTAGTTTAACAGTTTATTTATGCACAAAATCTCATTAAATCTTAATATTAATTTCTACAATGGGGACTAAATCGTTACAAATTTTAAAGTTCAAGGACTAGATTATTACATAATAAAGTTCAATGACCAAATTGTTACAAAATTGAAAACATAGGAAATAAATCATTACAAACCAAAGTTTAGAGACTAAATTGTTACTTATATGAAAGTTTAGGGACTAAAAGTGATTTTTTACCTATTAACTTTTATAAACATGATATCAAAAGTATTTTTTAATGAGTAATATTTGAGTGTATTTTAGAGTGTCTATCTTTTTGTGTCCAATTCAATCATACAATTGAAAAAATTTAAAAATATTTAAGGAAAAGAAGAAATAAGTTTGTTCATCACGTGAGGAAATGTAGTTGGATAATTAGGTGGAATATAAAAAGATTGGTGTAATTCAGGATGCACCCCAATTTTTTTTCTTTTAGATTACATTCGAATATCTAAAAATGAAGTTTTTTTTTAAAGAAAAATCGAACTACAAACCTATTAGTCGTTAACATATATTATATATTAATTGAGTAATGCTTGCTTTAGTGAAAATGAAGCGTTAAGAATGTTTATATATATTATGAGTTTGGGAAAGGATTATGTTTAAAAATGAGTAAAATTTTGGCAGTGTTAGAGGAACGATTGAGAGGTACAAGAAAGCATTTGCTGACTCTTCCAATTCCGGATTATCAGTTGCGGAAGCTAATGTACAGGTAATTAATTTTTATTTTCCTTTTATATATATATAATTAAGATGATGATCCTCCTTTCGTTTGTTTGTTAAACATTTGGTTTTTAAAAAATTATTATAATTTTTTTACAATTTATTTGTAATAGTTTCATCTTTCCTAACTAAACACTTATGAATCGTTTCATAACTATTTGATGTTTTACTTCTAGTTTCTGAAATTTGTGTTGGTTTTATACTTCACCTTTAGAATGATTTTCATCATTCTTCGGTAACATGTAAATTCTTAGCCTTAAATGTTAAATCTATTTTTTTAAGTATCCAAAACTTTTTTTTTCTTTTTTAAGTAATTTACATCATATAAAGAAATGAAGAAATTATAATAATGTTTATAAGTTTAATTTTTAAAAACTAAATTAAACACTTTTTCATGAAATTTTTGGTCTTTCCTTTCAATTTCTTTCACATAATTCACATTTTTAAACATTTGATTTTTAGTCAAAAATCCAAAAATCAAAATGTTCTTTAAAATTTAACTTAGCTTTTGAAAACATAGGTAAAAATTGAATAAAAGAAATTAATAAGTAGTAGTCATCTTTTGAAAACTTAATTCTTAAATATGAAATAATAAACTCTGGGGTCATATTCACAAGCAAAGACAAATTTAATGTTTTTTGGATGGGCGATTTCATTTTATATTCTCTGTTTTTAAATTTTATGTTGGTTTCTTTCTAAATTTTTTATATAATTTTTACATTTATGAAAGAAACATGTGAATATTTAGTCGAATTTCAAGGGAAAAAATCTGAAAAATTACTCCTTTTTTATTTTAAAAACATGGGTAGAAACTGAGTAACAAATATATATATATATATATAGATGAAATCAGTGTTTATAAGCTCAAATCCAAAAAAAAATAAAATATGAAATGTTGGATATTATTTATGTCATTTTGTTATGATAATGTGCTTTTAGTTTATTGTTCTGACCCCAAATGGAACATATTCCAGTTTTACCAGCAAGAAGCCTCCAAGTTAAAGAGACAGATTAGGGAAATTCAGAACTCAAACAGGTTGGTTAACTCAAAAGTTCCAAAACACAAACTTTTATATATATATATATATATATATAATGAAACTACTAAAAATATTTATAAATAATAATAAAATATCACTGTCAATCTGCGATAGATCATAAAACTGCGATAAACAGTGAAATTTTACAATATTTGTAAATAATTCATTTTTCTATATCTGAAAACAAACCAAAAAAAACCAAAAAGAAAAATAAAAAGTAAAACTTCAAATTTGCTATAAATTTACCTTCATCAGGCATATTCTGGGAGAAGCACTCAGCTCATTATCATTAAAGGACCTCAAAAGTCTGGAGGGCAGATTGGAGAGAGGAATCAGCAAAGTTAGGGCTAAAAAGGTCTCTCCCTCTTTCACTCTCTAATTAAAATGATTTTCATGTGAAAGTTGGAAGTCTCGTGTTTGAATCCCTTTAACCATTATTTCCTCTCATTTCAATCCTCATTCCAATTCAAATCTCTGTTAAAAGTATTGATATAATCAAACTAAATTCCACCATAACGTGTTATAATTCTATATTTCTGTATTAAAGTGGGAAGTCTTGTGTTAGAAACCTTTCTTATTTTCTTGTTGTTTATATTAAAGTAGTATTGATATTTTAACTCCTTTTGATTGTTTATGCTTTTGAGTTCAATAATAGTGATTTAGAGTCGGTTTGATATCTTATCTAGATTCAGTTTCGGTTTGATGAGTTTATTTTTTATATATAGCATTTAGATTGTTATTGGATTATATGATCCATAGTAAGAATTTCAAAAATAACATTTACATCTTTACAAATTCCGAAGATGTTCATATACCAATCAATGAATAGATAAAATACAACTCTATTTTTCATTAGGTCTTTTAGCTTCGAATTTCTTGTTTGAATCTAACAAAATTTAGAAATTGTCATTTTCAATTTTGTGCAGAACGAAACCTTGTGTGCAGAGATGGAATTCATGCAAAAAAGGGTACGTCTTTAAAGTGAACAAAAAATATTGTTAAGCATTTAGAAAATACCTCGTTTTAAACAGATCTATAATCTCTACTTGTAAATTATTATTAAGCAATAATCCCTTTTTTTCTTCAGGAAATGGAGCTTCAGAACCACAATAACTATCTGCGAGCACAGGTCAAATTCTCACCTTTTATATAAAAGAAGTTTATTTCAATATTATATCCTCAAAATTTTAAAACTTTTATTTTTTACTGTTCAACTTTGAAATCTATTTCAAGACATGCGTTTTTAGAGTTTTCTTTCTTCTCTAATAAAATATTGATGCAATAGTTAATGTATAAAAATTGAAAGACACATATGACATCATTTACAATATCATTCACATAAACTAACCGATAAAGTAATGTATTTAAAACGATTATGTAGATGATTTTAACAATCATCTTTTTAGGATTAAACAAATGGTAACGATCAACATCCTACTATGTCACATTTTCATGCGCCCCTCTTAATTTCATAATAAAAAAAATAAAAAATATTCTTTTAAAAAAAAAGATAAAAAAGTTTTTCACACGACAAATATTAATTGGATGACTGAGTGGATTGTACAAAGATAGGTACAAATTGAGATACACACAAATAATATCATATAGTTTCTAATTTCTACACATGAATCAACTTTATTTATTTCAATGAAATTTTATTATTATTTGGAATAATCTCAAAGTTCAGAAGTATTTTTAAAAACAAATTTCAAAGTTGAAGTTTAGAAATGAATTTTCAAACGTTATGTCGCCATAATTTATGGCCTTACCAAATTTGTCGGCTCTTTAGAGCACCAAATCCACTATTTTTTTTTTTTTTTTGATTATGATGTATCTATCATAGTATTAAATTGAAAGGCTTTTCTCTAACCTTTATAGGTTGATCTTTTGTCTTTGAGCTCTCCTCTAACTCTTTGTATACACATTGAGTCTCTATATTTAATTTGATAAATGCATCACTATTGAATCCGAAGTATGATGGAGGTGTTACGAATGTGTCAACCTAGTTGAGATATCTCAATGCACCTCTTAATCCCTCCTTCCTTTAGTATATTGTTAAGAAAAATCTGTCAATTAGGGATACACAAGATCTTAGGCAAAACTTTCCTTGTCTTTACTTCCTATGGTTCGAATGGTATAAATCTTGTCTTGTTGTAAAAGGCTATTCTCGTGACACATTAGAAACATAATTGAAATCAAATCTAATGTTTAGATATATTTTGTATAACTTAACAAAAAAAACGTAACCGTATATATATTTTGTTGCGTTTTATAGATTGCCGAACACGAAAGAATACAACAACAGCAACAACAACAACAAACGAACATGATGCAAAGGGCAACATATGAGACAGTGGGAGGACAATACGATGATCAGAATAGAAGTTATGGGGCTGTGGGGCTTATGGATTCCGACACTCATTACGCCCATCAAGACCATCTCACTGCCCTTCAGCTTGTTTAAATTTTATAACCCAAAAAAAAGAAGAAAAAAAAAAAAAGAGAGATTAAAGCTGCCTTTTTTCTTTTTTCTTTTTTTTTTTTTTTAAAAAAATTGTTGTTGTTGTTATTATTATTTCCGATCTGCAATTACCCAGGATGTCAAATAATACTGCCTTTTGAAGGTCCCTGCTTCTGGCTGAGATAATTCTCATGGTATTTATTTGTGTAGTGTTATATATTATGGTACAATCAAATGACTGAACATAGACTTCCTTAATTATATATGAATATATATTGAAACAAGAAAAAAAAAGATGTTTTTTTTTTCTTTTGTATTATTAGGAATTGAACAATATAGAACAAACAATGATGTTTTTTTTTTCTTTTTTAATATATATGTTTTTGGTGATATATGTTGATATTTATTTGTTTTGGATTGTGGATTGTTGACATGGTTGTTGCGTAAGATGGGGATGTCCTTTGGATTTTGTATTGTAGTTTGTTTGTTTTGAGCAACTCGTTCATATTAATTTAGGTTCCTTAAATAATTATTTAGGTCTCTAACCATTTTGGTTCATTTGATAATTTTATTTTTTGTTTTTTATTTTTAAAAATTAAGTCTATTTCCTCCTCATCTCTTATCACTACAGGAGAATTGATCTATTGTAATAGTTTTTTTAAGCTTTTGTAGCAATTTAAAACCGCTGGCAGATATGTTGCAACGATTACCAAATCTTTGGTAGAACTTGTGTTGAGAGTCTATTGCAGGAATTTTAACGACCGTTGGAGTCAATTTCCACAACTGTTACAATAGATACCCAAATTGCAGTGGTTCGTTGGATTGTAATGCGGTAATTTTATTTCCATGTGAAATGGTTTAGAATTCACTATATTCTTATGGCAATTGTCACTATTGTGATTTCAATAGCAACAGTTGTTCAAATAATATAGCTACGATTTTTAATTTTTGCAATAGTTGTCAAATGCCGACAATTATTTTTCTTTGTTGCAACGATGATAGTAATCTCCACTAATCTTTCAATAATTCATATGAACATCAAAGTTATTGATAGCCGCTGCAATACTTGAACGAATGCCAACACTTTTCTTCTTATATACTAATGGTTGCATCGCTTATTTGGCAACAATTTTATTTTGTAGCTAAAATCTAAATAAATTTTATTTCATTTATTTTATAAATCAGTCTGTATGTATATGAATTTCAAAAAACTATACAACTAAACTTTGAGTAACAATAACCAAAATGATGCAATAAGAATAAAAATAAGGACACTACAAGAATTTTGGTTTTTCCCGATGAAATTTTTTTCGATATAGAAAATGCGTCGGGAGAGCTCATTTTTTTCTACGTTATTTTGTGTATCGGGAGAAAAAACATTTGACGAAAAATTGACTAGCATTGGGATAAATCAACTATCCCAACGCCTTTTTCTTTGCCCGTCGGTATAAACTGCGTGAAATTAAGATTTGTTGACCTCTCTCGACGCAAAAATTAAGATGTCGGGAGATCGTGCCTATCCCGACAATATAGACGAGGCGTCGAGTTTTAAACAAAGGTTGGAAAATTTTAATTAGAGTTATTTCGACGGTATTTAAATTCGACCGTCGGAAGAACGTATGTATCCCAACGGTTTTTTAGCTTTGGGAGAGGGGTTGAATTAAAAAATATATATATTGAGAAAATTGTATTAATGTTATCCCGATGGTGGGTGAAAAACCGTCGGGAAAAGATATTTAGCCCGACAGTTATTGAAGCGTCGAGAGTTGGTGAATATAAATAAAAAAAAGTTATTGAAATATTTTAAACTTATCCCGACAGTATGTAAAACAATCATGGAGATAATGTACTTCACCCGATGGTTCCCCGGAGACGGTTAATTTTAAAATATTGGAAAATTTTTAGTAGAGTTATCCCGATGGTATTCGAAACGACCGTCAAGAGCGCCTATTTACGCCGATGGTTATACGATCATCGGGAGAGGGTTAATTTAAAAAAAGGTTTTGGAATTTTTATTAGAGTTACCTCGATGATGACCTTACCCCGATGGTTGTCCAAACGACCGTCGGAAGAAATAACTTCGCCCGACGATTTTTAGAGCGTCGAAAAAGGGTCATTTAAAACCCTACAGGTTAGTCGCCGCCCATAGTTTCCTTCTTCTTTCTTCTCCTTCGTACTTTCTTCTTCCAGTCCACTAGATTTCTACTTCCGATGTCCCTTCGTTGTTGTCCGGTGTGCCAATTCTCATCATCCGCAACCAGGTATGAACCATGTTTTTTTTTTCTTTTTTTTGTTTTCCAATTGTGCCCGCATAAGCTTGAAGCTGGAAATTTTAGTGTGCATGACTTAACATGATATGTAATAATTGGAAGAAGAACAGTTTAGGTTGTCTTCTTCAGAAAGTGTCATTTCTCCCACTCCCTTTAATTTGCTTAATTATGATGCAATCTAAAATTTCTTAGAATCGGTAAATTGACATAATACTTGTACTATCAATTTCGAAGTTACCTAATATATTGTTAAAATAAAAAATAAAAAAAAATAATCCAAAATTTTTGCACAAATCACCCTAAACTAAATGTGTGTAAAGATCATCAAAATGATTTACCATTTAATCAAAACTTGGAGGTGGTTTTGATTTGAAAGAGTGAATAATTGTGCTTTTGGGTCAACAAAGGAAAAAAGTTTAAAATGTGTATTTGTTTATTTAGTTCATCTAATTTTCTTTGTTGGTGAAAGAAATGAGAGGATAAATTCATCGTTGATAATTAGAGAGTGTCTGGAGTAAGAAGTGAAGTTGTTTTGTCTCAAAAGATGTTTAGTGGTGCAATTCTCGGTATAAAGTGTTGAAAAGTCATGAAATTAATGTTTTTAGTTACGGGTCTACGAACTACTTGGGTCAAACATACCCTTAATTAATACCATCCAAGAACTTTCTAGTTAACATTGGAAATCTACAGATATAAGATTGGTACTTTGTTAAGAGACTCTATTTGTAATTTAACATCAAGTTAGTCTTTTGTGTATTCAACTTGAATAATTCATTTTTTTGGATAATTATTTTTAATGACAAAACATTTGGCGAATCCTATAATATTGGCATTATATAATTTCTTTTTAAATGTTAGAGATGAGTTTCATGTTTATAGTAGATTACTTTGTTGTGATCGATATTTTGTTGTATTTAAATTTGTTGAACTAGATTTGTACTAGTTAAATAAATTTGTACAGATTTGTACTAGTTAAATAAACTAATTATTTTTAACATGTACTATATAACTAAATAAATTTCATGACTTCGAAGTTCCTTCCATTTCTAAAATTTTAAAGATGATTGGCTCATTGCTCTTCAAATTGTAGTAGTCTTCTCTTTATGGTTTTTTGCTAAACTCCATATACATGAAATGTTTAAGTAAAATTGATTTCATATTTCTCCATGAAAGCATATGTAGGTTCATGCTTTTGAAGCATGCATGCTTTGTTACTAGTCATCATATTTTTTTTCTGTTTTCAAGTTTTGTTTGTTTGATGTTATTACTATTATCGATTTGACAATTTAAAATTAAGGCGTTGGAGATAGTGCCTTTCAATAGAGTGTTTTATGTTACCTTTGTGTCTGAATTCATTGATAAATGTGAACATATTTATTGTCCAAACACTTGGAAGTTTCTTACTTTAGCTACTTCTTGTATCATCCTTTCCTATTTTATTTGATATTTTTTCCCTTGTAATAAAAGGAAGAGACCCTCAAAGGAAAACTTTATTTTGAAAGATGGTTGGAAAAATTCACCCAAAAAAGAAATACAAACAAGAAAGAGATGAAATGAAATTAAAATTCTTAATATATAGTTTAACTTGGGTTTATTATTTGTGGTCGAATATTGTTCTTAAAAAAAAACAACTCTTCTAACAAAAAATTTAATACTTGGAAATTAAAACTATGTGTTCTAATATAACTAATTGTCTAAATCATATAGGTTCAACTTATCACATATATTATTAAAAATGGATAAAGAGTGGATTAAGATTATGAACAAATTATCAACTGAGTATGTAGAAGGAGTATATTGATTCCTTGAAGTTGCAAAACATCATGTTAATAACTCGGGAAAAACAAGATGTCCATGCAGAAAATGTATGAATACAATGTGGGAGCCAATAGACGAAGTTAAACGACATTTATTCATTAATGAAATTTCTTCATCGTACCATCAATGGGTATATCATGAAGACCTAGTCGACTAGTCCAGGGGATACGAGAGTCACACATCTTAATCAACACATAATGATGGATTAAGTACGACAGAGATGAATGTTATAGATGAAGAAAATGAAATTTTGAATATTATAAATGATCTATAGTTTTCAATTATCGATGTAAATGAAGAAGATAACGATAATGAGATGTACACAAATGACCAAGAAAGAAATAACAATTCAAGCTTATTTAAAGACTCAATAAATGAAGCATGCAACCAGTTATACCTTGGTTGTACAAAGTTCTCTTCATTGTTGTTCTTGGTGAAGTTGATGAATATTAAGGTTCTTAGCGGTTGGACTAACAAGTCGTTTGATTTGTTACTTGAATTGTTAAAAGAAGCATTTCTTATTGGAGCATTTATACCTAGTTCATTTTATGAAGCTAAAAGAAAATTACGTGACTTAGGACTAGGTTATGAGTCTATTCATGCTTGCAAATACAATTGCATCCTATGTTGGAAAGAATTTGTCAATTTGCAACAGTGTCTAGTATGTGGTGAGTCTCGGTACAAAATTGAAGATGGAAAAAGTAAAAAAATTCCACATAAAATTTTATGACATTTTCCTTTAATACCAAGATGGAAGCAATTATTTACATCTAAATATATTGCACTTGAAATGAGGTGGCATAAAGATAAACGTGTTGAAACTAATGAAGTGTTACGACATCCAGCTGATGTTGAAGGGTGGAAGCATTTTGATCGTGAGTTTCCTTAGTTTGCTTCAGACCCACGAAATGTTCATTTAGGACTAGCTTCAGATGACTTCAATCCATTCAAGAATGTGAGTACTTCGTATAGTATGTGACTAGTGGTGCTCATTCCTTGCACTTTGTCACCATGGAAATGCATGAAAGAGACAAATTTCATTGTCTCCCTTCTTATACCCGGGTCAAAATCTCCTAAAAAAGAAATTGATATTTACTTACAGCCATTGGTTGAAGAGTAAAATGAGTTATGGAATGATGGTGTGAAAATTTATGATTGTGTTAGCAGAGAATACTTTCAACTATATGCGAGCTTATTGTGGACTATATTAATGACTTTCCTGTGTATGGTGACCTATCTGGATGGAGTACCAAAGGTTACCAAGCATACCCTATTTGTAAAGAGGAGACATCATCATTAAGGCTTGTAATGTTTCATGGGGCATTGACGTTATCTTCTAGATAATCATAGTTGGCGCAAGAGCAAACTATATGATGGAAAAATGGAATGTAGACCTCCTCCAGTTTTCATAGATGGAGAAGATATCTTACGAGAGGTGAACTTGTTAAATTTTTTCGTGTCTAGCAAACATCAAGAAAAACATGATAAAAAATGGAAACAAAGTTTAAATTTGAATGAAAAAAAGTATATTTTACAACTTCCATATTGGTTGAAACTTTTATTGAGTCATAAGTTGGATGTTATGCTATCGAAAAGAATAATTGTGATAATTTGGTAGGCACATTGTTAAATATTGAGGGAAAGAATAAGGATACAACTAATGCTCATTTGGATTTAGAAGATCTAAACATACAAAAAGAACTACACCTGCAAAAGTAGGGGATAAAGTTGTAAAGCCACACGTTGCATACACATTGACTACTAGTGATAAGGTTGCATTCTATAAGTGGATGAAATCAGTCAAATTTTCTGATGGGTTTGTATCATATATATCAAGATGTGTGAGTGGGAAAGATGGAAAGCTATGGTAGCTAAAAACTCACGACTCGCATGTTATGCTTCAGAGACTTCTTAAAAAAAGATGTGTCCACTATTAATGTTTGAGCATACTTAAAAAAAGATGTGTCCAGTGTTGTCCTTGAGTTAGGAATTTTTTTGTGATCTATGTGCAAAAATAATATCTATAGGAGAGTTGAATCGATTACAAAAAGACATTATAATCATACTTTGTAAGTTAGAAAAAATATTTCCACGGCATATTTTGATGTAATGGTGCACCTAGCAGTCCATTTACTCTATGAAACAAAAGTTGCAAGTCCAGTTAGTTATAGTTGAATGTACCCTATCGAAAGAAGTTTACGGACATTGAAACAATACGTAAGAAACAAAGCACGTCCTGAGGGTTCTATAGCAGAAGCATATATAATGAATAAATCATTGGTATTTTGTTCTTTGTACATAATTGGAATTGAAACAAGGTTCAATAGAGATGAAAGAAATGATGATAGACTTCCAGAAAATGAGATATGTGGTGAATTTTCAATGTTTAGACAAAATGCATGACCATTAGGAGCATCAAGAGTAAGGATATTATCGAGAGAAGAGAAATGCAGTGCACATTGGTACATCTTGAACAATTGCATGGAAATAAAATCTTATCCAATGTATGTTTTGAACATTCTATTGTAATTAATGATTTTGAAACAAAGAGTGAAATAGAAAATAGAGACGTCTCTTTTTTATAGGAAATATTTGAGACTAATTCGACATGAAGCTCAAAGTTGGGATGATTTATATGGAAGGAACTAACGAGGCTTTTCTGATTGGTTTGAACCACACATAAGTATAGGTTTAGAAGACAAGTAAAAATTCCATTGAATTAATGTGATTTGTCATTAGTTTTTAAGATCTAGTCTGTTATACTGAATTAACAGGTTCTTCATTGTGTGAAAATGGAGATATGTCTGATGATATATATTCATTAGCAATGGGGCCGACTTCAGAAGTGCGCTCATACAGTGGATGTATTGTTAATGGAGTACGCTATCATAATATTGAGTGTGATAATTGTCAGAGTACACAAAATAGCGAGATCATGGTGCCTTCAAAAAGTGAAGGTGGAGGAGATCTCCATAATTTCTATGGTGTTGTCAATAAAGTATTGGACTTCCAGTATGCCAAGAGAAGGCGTGTAATTATGTTTAAGTGTATCTGGTTCGATATAGACTCTAAAAAGGCCAATAGAATACACATGGATTTGGGATATATATCAATGAATACATCTTGTCAGTGGTTTATTAACGAGCCTTTTGTATTTGTCAGTCAAGCTAAACAAGTGTTTACCTCAACGATCCCAAATATGGTAATAATTAAAAAGTGGTGTAAGTAATCCAAAACAAACATATGTGAGACATGTCAGCAGTAGAAGAACGTGAGAATGACCAACATGAGTTATTAGAAGTTGTGAATAGTATTCCTTGTACAATCCATGAATCAATGAACAATATCAGTTTATGTAGAGTTGATGTTGATTCTATACTCACAGAAGAATGGATAATTCAACGAGTTGATGATGACTTCATAAATGACGAGGAAGAGGATATATAATCATCTTCTGATAAGAGTTTGAGTCTTAATGAACATCTTAATGATACGGAATAATCATGTAAATATGTATCTTCTTTTTCATTTCACAACTTACGTATTGTTGTATAACATATATATTTTTGTTTGCACATGAACAATGGTAGATCACACTAATGAGGAGGCAGTAATGGAGTATTTAGAGTCCGAGCATATCAACGCATCATCCTCTGTGGGAGATAATTCAGTTTCTTTAGATCCACATTTTATTTGTATAAAAGAATGTATAATTTGTAATTAAACTAATGTTTATATAAATTAACGACATATAATTTCTTCAGAGGCCAGTTGTACGACTAATAGGATGAGACGCGGATACTCTCAGAATGTTGATTTGGATAAATATGTCCAAGCATTTGGGAGAATTCCTATCGAGATCGACCTTGTATGGGAGAAACCAATTTGTAACAATGCAACAAAGTTTAGTAATGCTATTGTTACCAACATTCGGGAATCCTTTTCTATTCGTTATGGAACATGGAGAGAGGTACCAATAGAAACTAGAGAGCTAGTTAAAAGTCGATTAATGGTAAGATGGTTATTTGATATTTTACAAATTATATATATGAGTCTGCATGGATACTAACTAGTTTTTCTTTTCTTTTCAATTAAGAACTATTTTATGTTTGACTTGTCCAATCAACTAGTCAATGATTTCATCGATGAACAGATGAAAAATTCGTTTAAAGAGTATGGAAGGGAACTACAAACACTATAGAAAATATGAAAGTTCTGAAGAGGCACGAGCATACCCACCTGATCGACTTAAAGAAGCCATTGAAGATTGGTACTTTTTATACACCAAGTTTGAATCGAACTTTTGTGTTTATTTTGGTTTACTTACATTTCAATTACTCATTTCTTCTTAATTTCTCAATTTCTTAAAAAGTGGTAGAGACTAATCAAAAGAATCGGTCAGCTCTAAAGTTCACTCATACAACTGGTTCTAAGATTATCATACGCATATGAGAATCCACGATAGAAATAAAAGTATTTCTATATTTTATTTCTAAGAAATTATTATTAATATCTTCTATGTGAATTATTTTACAAAAAGGACCTGACAGTGAAACAATGGACCTAGTAGACTTATTTAAGCGTACGCACTATAAGAGTGACAACTCGTTTGTTAATCAGGTCACTAATGATGCATATGTAAGTCTTTATTCCGCAATGTAACTTTATTGGTATACAGTTGTCATACAATTATTAGTCCTAATTATTGATGTAGAGTCAAATGGTCGAGCTGAGAGAAATATCCACCCAGGAAGGTCTGAACCAATATCAGAAGAAGAAATATGCGGGCAGGTATTAGCCATATGAGTGGGCCTTGGTAGGACACCAAAGTGTAAAAAACAAAAAAAAACAAAAACAAAAAAACAAAAAAAAAAGTTATCATTGTCTAGTGCATCCTCCTCGAAAGTTATAGAGGAGCAACAACAAGAGATAGAATCCTTAAAGGCTAGATTGACTAAATTATACGAACTAGAAGAAAGAAGAAAATCTAAGATGGATGATATGAAAACTATGATCTTATAGCTCATGAAAGATAAATCAAACTAGGTATGACCTCTTCAACTTTCGTAGTAAACTAATTAGAAGACTGTGTATGTTGTTATCCTGCAGTTAAGGTAACAACATAAACGATAATTATGTAAAGTATAGTTAGTGTTCTGAAATTGAGTTTGAAGTTGAGTTTATGGTTAAAATAAGTGGGGTTTTAAGTTAAAATAAATTGGGCTTTAAGTTGAGTTTTAAGTCCTATATTGAGATTGAGAATAATTTGCGATTGTCTAATTATGTTTATGCTTAAGTTGATTTTTAAGTTATATATTGATGTTGAGATTGTTATTTGTATATTGAGTTTGAGTTTAAAATGTGTAAATACGGGTTGATTTCAAGCTAGTGTGGGTTTTATTTGTTAATGTTCTTATATAGGGTTTAAAGTTGGTATAAGGGTAAATGTATGATTATGATTAAGTTTAAGTGACGTTTTAAATTCTATATTGAGTTTGAGATTGAAATATGCAGATATGAGTTGGTTTGATTCAATTTTTAATGTTCACAGTTGAGTTTTAAGTTCTATATTCATTTTGAGATTGGTATATGGTATATTGAGCATTAAACTTATTTAAAATTGTATTTTATAGGTATCTCAAAATTTATGTTGAAGATGCATCTCCTGACAAGCTTAGTTAGGTTGCAGAATTGTGTTTTATAGGTAGTTCGTTATTATGCAATGTTATTTTGGAATTAAGGATTTGAGGATGTTATGTTATATTTAAGACAAATAATATTAGTAGTTGTTTACTTGAAAAACTCTTAAGATTCAACTATGTTAGATATTATTTACTATTGTAGACATCTACTTGATTTTGGCAATTTTTATTTTAGTTTATTTGATATTTGTAAGATTCAAACAGGTATGACATTTGAAATATATATATATATATATATATATATATATATATAATAGTAAATAAAGAAAAAAGTTATTTTTGACGCTTAAATATATAATCCCGACGGTACATGGAGACGGAATAAAGTATAATTTCATGTATTTTTTTACTTTTTTCCGACATTAAAATAGATTACCGTCGGCTTAAGTAACCATCTCCCGATGGTCTAGGGATCGAAAAAAGTGTAATTTTACGCTAAAATAGTTCCACAATAACTTTTCCCGATGGTAGCATCGTAGAGCAAGCATCGGGATAAGTAACAATATTCCGACGACCAAAACGAATCGTTGGCATAAGCTACTTCTCCTGACGATCGTAATTTATTATTATCGTCAGGAGAAAGGACTTAGCCTGATGCTTAAAAGGAACCGTCGGCATAAGCTAACATTTCCTCATGGTTGTAAATTATTCTTATCGTCCGGAGAAAGGACTTATCTCGACGACTTTGTAAAGGGTTGACAAAAAATCTCATCCTTGATCTGTTGATATATCTTTTTCTTTCCTACGACACAGTTTTTTTTGGGTCGGGAAAGGTTCCCCTGATGATGCTTTCTCGATGATTTTGCCAACAATTGAATGACCGTCAGAATAGGTTTTGCCGATGGTGTTTTAAACTTTTCCCGACGGTTTCCGTCGAAAAATGTCCAACTTCTTGTAGTAGAACATGTACATTCTATAAAAGTAAAAATTGGAAGATGAAAATGCCCATTAAAATAATGATTGAAAAATTATAAGAGGAAGTACCAAACACCTATTAAGCACCAACAAAATGTAATCCCAATTGTCTACAAAACTTGTCCACCATTAACAAAGAAAATGAAAATAAACTACTAATCAGTTATCACCATTTAACCTTTAAGGTTGAAACAAAGACTCGCATGAACTTGACCTAGATCTTTTATTATTTCCACGTGGATTTGCTCCTTCATCCTATTAACAATATTAAAATAACAAAAATATTATCAAAAGAATAATACTAAAATACATTAACTAATATCCCGTACCTCTTACACATTGTCATTCAAAGATGATGCACTACTCCTACCAGCAACTTGTGTAGAATTCATTTGTCCCAATAAAACTGAAAGTACTGTTTTCATATCTAACGGCATGTCTGTCATTTCAACATCTAATTTTGTTAGTCTAGCTCTTTTTTAGATAAATACCAATTAAACAACTCATCACATAATCATACTAGATAGCTATAATAACTCCATAATAGCTATACCACAAGATTTTATCTAAAAAAACAACCTAAATCCATATAAATCAAGCATTGTGGACTTAGGAGTTTAAAACAATTACAAAAATTCAGAATTGATACATAACGATATGCATTAAGCATAGGTATAACGTATTAAATTGTTACACAATAATAGGATGAATAACCAAAATACAAATTGATAACTTAATTCTGCTTCTCCCCTTTTTCTCTCTATCACTTGATGCTATAGATTTAGAGTTGTGTAGGGAAATTCAGAAATTCAGAACATTGGTAAGTTGTTATGTGTACATGAAGTCCTTTTGTTTCAGCTAATTTCATTTACCAACAATAATTAGCTTACATCTTTATTTTTCAGTAACCAAACATAAACAAAAGGACTCAATTTTACAAGTTCTCAACTCTGTAGCATGTAATTTTGGAAAGAAAAATTATGTAATCTTCGTACAGATTTGTCTATATGTTCATAAAAATTGTTGTCATTTTAAATGCACTTTTGGGATTGTCTTTTGAAATGATTAAAAATCACTCTCAAACATACATTTAATCATTGAAAATCAATTCAATATATTTAATTTTACAATTCCAATCGCATTTTTCAAACTACTAAAATTGATTTTAAATTATTAAAATTACATTTCGAGTTATTTTCAAAATGACGAAAGTGATCATTTTAACTATTTTAGAATCACTCTCAAACATGACCTAAACTATTGCAATAACTATTGTAATTGCATTAAAATAGAGTGACAATTTTTAAACATTGTATAATAACAGTAGTAATCAACTCTATTGTAACATTTACAAAAAGTCGTAACTTATGTGTTGCGATAAACCTATCTGTAACCGTTTGTAAATACATCGTTAGAAAAGTTCTACAGTTGAATATATATCATGACAATTTTAAAACCATTGCAAAAGAACTATTGAATTACATACGAATTTGCAACGGTCTTTCTATGTGTTGCTACAAATTGTTGTATGATTTGCGTCTTTTTTCCATGATTGAATTTTTAGCCAAATTTTAAAAATAAAAACTACTTTTTTTAGTTTTCAAATTTTGGCTTAGTTTTTTAAACCATTGATAAAAAGTAGATAACAAATGAAGAAATTTGAGGTCTATAGACTTAATTTTTAAAATTTAGCTTGATTTTTTAAACCATTGGTAAAAGTTTGATGACAAAGAAAGAAATTTAAAGGTGGAAATAGTGCCTACATACTTAATTTTTAAATTAAAAAAAAAAAAACCAAAAATCAAATTGTTACCAAATGGGTCTTAGTTTTTTTGCTTTTGATTTTGAAAATTAAACTTATAAACACAATTTCTACTCGTAAATTTTTATGTTTTGCTTTTTCCTTTCTACCATTGTTTTAAAAAATTAAGTCAAATTTTTTAGAACTTAAAAGAATAGTTGGTAAAAAAACTTGTTGACTTCTTGTTATTTGAAGAATTTAGTTCGAAGTTTAAGTGTTCTTTTTAAGAAATGTGGAAACTATAATTAAAAAATTGAGTAAAAATAATAAGTATAAATTTTGAAAACAGAAAACTCAAAATCAAATTATTCATGGTTGTAGTTAGGGCAATCAAGGAATCCATATAAGATTTGAGTGTCATGAGACTATACTCTATACAAGTTCAATATTGTCTAAACAATATAATACTGAAGTTTAATTAAAATATCATGGTGTATCTACTAAATCTACTTGCTAAAAAAAAGTTTAATTAGAATATATGTTTTTATTTAAGTATTTAATTTGTCATTTTCAACACCATTTAGAACATATGTTTTTTTTTTTAAGAAAATGTCCAAGTGTTTGCTATATCGTAATCAGATCAGAATTCAGCCAAAATAATTTCATGAGTATGTTATATTGGAGGTTTTTTTTAGATTAAATAGAATCATAATTCCAAATTGAGAACATCATGATAACTTTTTAAAAAATTTAATAACTAAGGTCTCATTTGGTAATCATATAGACTCCATTTGGTAATCATTTTGTTTTTTATTTTTTTTTAAAAAAAAAATTAAATCTGTGAATACTATTTCCACCTCCAAATTTCTTTCGTTGTTATATACTTTTCACCAATGGTTTAAAAAATCAAGCCAAATTTTGAGAACTAAAAAAGAGTAGCTTTCAAAAAGTTATTTTTGTTTTTGAAATTTTGTTAAGAATTCAACTATTATACTTAAGAAAGATACAAATCATTGGAAAAAAAATGTGAATGAAATATGCTTAATTTTCACAAACAAAAACAAAAAACCAAATGGTTACCAAAGGAGACCTTAGTTTTTAGTTTTTAATTTTTGAAAATTAAGCTTATAAACACAATTTAAGCCTCCAAATTTCTTCCTTTATTATCTATCATTTACCAATTGTTTAAAAAACCAAGCCAATTTCAAAAACTAAAAAATCAGTTTTTAAGAACTTGTTTTTGTTTTTGGAATTTGACTAAGAATTCAACAATTATACTTAAGGAAGATACAAATTATGGTAAAAAATTAAAAGGAAATAAACTTAATTTTAAAAACAAACCAAAATAAAAAAACGAATCGATTATTAAATGAAAGGTCAAAGTAACTGTAATTCGTTCAAAGCTAACTTATGTTGACTAATGAAACTACAAGATTTTGCGTCATTTGACTGTGAAGGAAATCATAAGCTTTCTCCATCACCAAGTTCATAACTGTTCTTTGAACATATCTCAACTTTATCTGCCTAACTCACGACCTCAATGCATATCTTTATCTTTTCTAGCAGAAAAACCATCGAGTGTGGGTCCTAAATTTCACTTAGCCAATACCCAACAAGTTGTGTACAATGTACAAAAGAAAAATGCTCAAATGTGCACTGTAAGCTTTAGCACACCAACAAAACAAGAATAAAAACAAATTTTGCAAGGTTGTTTCCCAATGACCCAACTCATTGCTTTCATTCTTTATTTATATAGTGCGCCATTCGATAATGCCTTTCACATCAACACATGAACCACAGTAATTTATAACTTTCCAAACAGGAAAAGTCGTTCCAGACAAGCCATATCTATGGCAGAGTCGCCAACAATTTTCATAACAGCATCAAACAAAGTTAATACAACAATACTCGGTATCTAAAATATGATATTAAATTGATATACAAAGTTGTAGATAGTTACATCCATGATCATATATAATTTATATCCTCGAGGTTGTAAGACTGATCTGAATTGTATTGTGTAATATTGCATTGGCTAATGGCTACCTTCATCTATTACCTAGTAATAGTATGGACATAATTTAACCAATATTTCATATTTTTGTAGAGATTAGTCTGGGAAGAGACTGAAGGCAAAACCTTCTTCCCTCTTATCTCAGACTATATCTTCTTCATTTGGTATCTAATCCCAAAATGAATAATTTAGTGCTAGAGTGAGACAAACTTTGTTTTCCTCACTCCATTATTCTACATCTTTTAATAAACTTGTTTGAGAAATTTACATGTTTATTCCATATGTTTCGTACCTCTGGCGACCCGATCTCGAGCCATGGCTTTGCCGGGCCACTGAAATGTACGACCGCAGCATCTTCGAGGATCTCCGTGGAGAAAACTTTTGGGGGTCTTTCACCTAATCCGGCTACATGCCATGATGGATCAATGGGATACATATGACCCTCAAAAGCCATCAAGGATGGAGCAAGTTCCCCTGGAAGCCACAATGCCAATCCAGAATTGAGGTTCTGTAACATAATAGCAGTGTTTGTTAAGGCTGAACTAAATTTCTCTTTCCATTTGGCATTTACTTGAATAAGAGTGGGAACTAACATGTTTCAGCCATTGGTGATATGTAGATGTGATGTTGGATTTTCTCCATGCTTCAAGATTGAAAACGTTCACGCCGTAGAGCCACGCGCAGCGATTGGGATCAAAGTTGGATGATATCAAAGGATGGGAGAAATTCAGGTAGTGGCTGTATTTCCTTCCTGAACAACAGCCATCTCCACACCAAGAATCAAGGACAGCACCAACAACATTCCCACCAAGGTTTATGTCCGACAAAGAGGAAATATCATGTTGTACCACAATGTCGTCATCCAGGAAGACGATCTTTTTGAGATCTGGAAACAGCTGAATGAGACATATTTGTAGCTTTAAATCAAGGGGTGGACAAATAATAGGTAGAAAGTTCAGTTTCAGTTCAGTTTATTATAATTCCTAATATTTATGGTCTATTTGGAATGACTTTCTAAGTGCTTAAAAATAAATCTTTTAAGGATAAATTCTAAAGCAATCTCTTAACTTTGTCCTTTGTTTCAAAAATGTCCTTACCGCCTGTCCAAGGTTGAGCCCTTGGATTTGATGGTGGACATAAAAAGCCATCTACAAATGCTTTACGCTTCAAACGTTTGCAATATCATCCTTAACATTTCATAAATATTTCAAAACTATATTTGTAGTAGAAAATCGTTAGAATTTTAAATGGATTATGACTTGGAACAAGTGCAATGGATGACTTGAAATAGTATTGTGGCAATTTTCAGATCGCAAGTTCCATTCCAAGTTAACACCACAATATTTCAATCACAATATTTGTTCAACATGCTAAAATATTTCCATTCCAATAGTAGTTTTGAAAATTGAGGGTATTTTTTGAAATAAAAGACAAAATTTAAGATGTTTTTTTGTAACTTAGAACATCATTTCAAATGGACCCTACAAGGAAATAATGTGATAAGATAACCAAAATGATTACCTCGGGAACATAAATGTGGAGGTGATTCAAGAGGGAGAGACTGCTGGGGCGGAGAACATCTAATTTTCTTTTATCTTCATCAAAGTCAAAGTTAGCTCCTTTGAAATCATTATAGTAACGCTTCCAGATCAACCGATGAATCTCCAACATATCTTTAACTCTGTTGTTGACATCCTCAGACCAGTCAAATTGATGCAATCCCTTAACTTCCACCACAACCGAATCATCAACCGAATTAGTTGCAAACCAGGCGTGCATTGGCGTGTATGTTTTCTTGTCAGTGACAATGTGAAACACCAATTTATGAGGATCAACCGAATTCCGAATAGCAGAAGAGACGACAACAGAGGCAGCGAGGACATTATCCGTTAAGAGAACAACGTGACGAAATAAGGGGTCGGTAAGTCGAGAAACATACTCAGGCTGTGGCAAACGAGCTCGAGCTTTGGCATTTACAGCATACTCTTCAGCAAGTTTAAGAGAAAGACAATGAAGGCCCTTTGGAACACCATGTGAAGCTAAATACCAATACACAGATTCACGATTTCTTGCAGATTTAACTTTTTGTTCCATAGTGTGTAGCTGCCATGGAAGATATAAAGGTGAAAATGAATAAAGTTTGGATAAATTTCATTAGATTTCACTTTGAGGATTACCATAGCTTTAGTCTTTAATGCAAAGGCCCTTATATCTTGTCGTTTAGAGATCATATCTTTGACAAGCTCGTTGAAGGATGCCACTCCCTCTTCAATCCCCACAGATCCACTTTCTTTTGAATCCACAATTGCTCTTGACAATTCCTCGCTCAGTCTCTGTCATTCATTATCACCGCAAAAACAAACCCAAAACCAAAATACACTGTCATTTCTCTATTCTAGTAACTCTACAACGTGGCTAATGGACAAGTTCATCCATTAAGGTCCGTTTCGATAACTATTCAGTTTCTCGTTTTTTAAAATTATCATTGTTTTCTCGTAATTTGGTTTTGTCTTTCAAAAACTATAGCCACATTGGTTATATGATGATTTCACTTTAGTTCACTAAAATACACCGTCACTTCTCTATTCTTGTACCTACTTTTTCCATTTCTCAAAATTTTGCTTGATTTTCAAAATATTCTTAAAAGTATACAACAGTAACGAAAAAGATTCATAAGAAAAATAGTGTTTATAGCATACATTCTATCCTATAGTATAGAATTCAACAAAAAAGACATGTCCAGATAATTAATCCCAACCAAAATGAGTTTAGTTCAATGGTAATTGACATGGTCTTCCATCCAAGAGGTTGGAGGTTTAATTCCCTATCCCACCGTTTTTATACTAAAAAATAAAATAAATAATCCTGACACACTCTTTAGATTTATTTAAGGCCTTCAAAGACTTGTATGAGGTAAAAATCTCTACGATTCTATAATAGCAATGAGAATAATGATACTATTATCAACTGTGATTATCTAACAATTTGAGTACAACTGATGTAATTGTGGCTCAATCAAAATATGGTTTGGGGTGGAATTTGTGGCTATGTTTAATGTTAAAAATCAAAATTGTTTTCGAACAAGAAAGCAAAAATTAAATTCACTAATTTGGTTTTTTTAATCATTTTATTTTTCTTTGAATAGTAGCTTAAATGGCTAAAGCCATTATTTTTCTCAACATTTATAGACCATCATAGTCAGAGCGACGTGGGATCAAAGATAGTCAAACGGAAGGTTGAGGAAAAATATCAAATAGAAGACAATAATTGTGTGCATTATATTTTTCTTTACTTTTTTTTTTTATTAAATATTATTTATTTTTACCAATTTCAAGTGGACCAAAATAAAATGATTGCTAGCAAGTAGCCACATGTCTCAAAAGCTGCCTAGTGGAAGAAAATTCATTTCCATTGTTTTATGACCAAAATGCCATCTCACCTTTCTCAATAGAATTTTAAATAAAATAAAATAAATGGATAAATAATAAAAATAAATAAATAAATTTATTAGCGTATATCAAATCCGAATTAAGAAAATGATGGGTTTGGATTTACGAAGGTTAGTCGGTCACTGTCAAGTCAACGCAACCACCCTATTCAAATTTAAATCTTATTTTGATGCTTTCAAGTTTGTCCTAAATTTTTAAAAATATCTATTTTAGTTCCAGAATTTATAAAATGCGTTTATTTTATTCCCTATTATTAAGATTGACTCTTAATTAAAATGATGAGATGACTAATATTTTTAGATGATTAGACTATCAAATAAATTAAACTATGCTAAAAAATTTAAATTCCAATTTTGAATTAAATGATAAAGCAATTTTTTATAGGAAAACTCAAATGTCATTTTGCATTCAATATTTTGGTTGTTCAGTATTTAAGTGTGTTAGTTGTTGGCATTTTACTTTATCTTCATTTTGCTCAACACATGTTAGACGTAATTTTATCAGAGAGTTAACAAAATCTTAATTGTAAGGATCAAAATAAACATTTTAAAAGTTCAAGAACTAAGTTTTTCAAAGTTTAACAACCAAAATCGAAAAATATTCCAAGTTTATGGAGAGAGAAAAAACATTTAACCCCCTATTTACAATTTCGGACGGAAGGCTTTGAAATTTTTAGGAATTTTCTTAAATAATTTATTTTTGTACTTTTAAGGTTATAGATAAATATTGGAGTTATTTTCAAGTTTAAAATATTAAAAGAAAAGTCTATTTATAGTTGAAAAAAGGTATGATCGTATGATTTTAACTTCTACCATTTATCCCAATATTTAAAATTTTAGATTTTAAAATAGAGTATCAGACTATTTCACAAAATTTCTGAAGAATTGATTGAGTATTTAATTTTTCATTTTAACAAACATATTTTAAATTATTTAAAAGAAAAAAAATGTGTGTATATAAGAAGAAATTAAAATTAAAATCCAGTCGTAAAATATGCATGAAGGTATGATACTCTGACCAAGAAATTTGTAATTTGAATCTTTTACTTTTTATTATATTATAATAAAAAATTAATTATAAAAAAGAAAGAAAGAAGGAAAAAAAACCTTGATGGTGCCGTAAATTAAATGCATTTTTAGGGTTTATAGGAAAGAGTATAAAGTAGTTGGAGAAACGTAAATCCTAAATCTTTTTTATATAGAAAGATTTTAATGAGACACAAACACAAACATATAGGGTGGTTTTGCTTTGGAGTTTGTTCTAAAATGAGGCCCTACATTGCAAAATGCAACGTACCTTTCCATTTTTCCATTATTAAAAAGACTCATTACATTGAGACAATAAGTAAAAAATTAGTACCTTTTGTAATAAATAATAATATTAATAAATTAGTAACTTTCGATGTATTCAAAACAAAAAAAAATTACATCACTTCCAAAACTCAAAACAAATGAATAGAGAGAGAAAAAAAATGTATTTTCTCTAGTTTTCATTTAATCTTTAAATTTCAAACAAATATATATATTTTTTTTAAATTTAATTTCTAATTAATTCTTAAATTTTAAAATATTACACTTTACCTTTAAGTTAGTTTTCGATTAGCTTCCATTTAATTTTTAGAAATTCTAGATTTATATTGTTAACATTAAGAACACTGTATATTTACAAGTTATTTTCAAATATATAAAAATGAATCAAAATATTTACAACTATAGTACTTTCTATATGCAGTAGATCGTGATAGACTATTACATATATTTATCTCTATCATAATAGGTACAAATAGTAATCTATCACAGATTTATGGTGATTTTTGTTATTATTTATGAATATTTTCAAGAATTTTTCCATTTAAAATATTTCACTTTATTAAGATTAATTGAAAATTTTTCATACCAATATTTATTTTCAGTTAATTAATTGAAAGTGGGCCTCAAATGGCCATACGTGCCTTGGTAAAAAAAAATATAAAATATTGAAATTTAAGAAGAAAAAAATGTAAAAAAATTGAAATTAAACTGAAAAATGATGAGTAAAAAATATAACGTCGTAGAAATTTATCTAAGAACTAAATTGAAAAGTTATGGATAAAAAATGTATTTGATCAGATAAATAACTAGATTCGAGTAATAGCAATAGCTAAACCATTAATTAATTTTTTTTTTTTTTAAGAAAAAAAAAAAAAAAAAAAAAAAAAAAGGAAAAAATGCAGTGGGAAATGAAAAAAGGGGGATTGTGAATTTGGGGGAAAAAAGAAGAACTAACCGAAGACGCGTCGTGATTTTCGGGGAAAAGCGTCCATCGAGAGCAATCTGCAAAAAGAAGAAGAAAATTGAGGAAGGAAATGAAGAAATTGAGAGAGACGAATAAGAAATTGAAAGAAGGAGAGGATGAAAATAACCGAGAGAGGAAGAACAAGCGGCGGCAGATTCGAGTAGCAAGAAAGCGAATCGAAGGAAAAGGAAAGGGAGAAGAATAGCGAGAGTGAGGAGGAGAGGGAAAACAGAGCGAGTGGAGATTCTGCGAAGAGACGCCGTGGAGGAAGGCGGAGAAGGCTTGAGAGCGGCGGCGGAGTTGGAGTTGGAAATAGTGAGCCGCTTAATGCCGGTGGTGGAGATATAGAATTTCATGGTGATGAAGAAGGAGGAAGAAGAAACTGAATGGATTCCATTCAAGAAAAATGGAAGTGAGGGGAAAAAAAGAAAGGGGGAAATCCAATGGGGATAATAAAATGAAATAAATATAAGAAGAATCAGCTGCTGGGTTCTATTTTTCTTTTTTCTTTTTTCTTTTTCTTTTTCTTTTTTTTTTTTACATAGAGTCACGAGTTCATACTCTGCCCAATCCAGCACTTATGCCCAACTGCCCTGTTATGTCTTTTCATTTTTTTTTCCCTTTTTCTCTCTTAAATATTAGTTTTCTTTTTTCTAAATTTTATTTTTGTACGTATAACCAATTCACAAATTTATTTATAATTAATGATCCGCTCTTATAAATATATAAAATTTAACCTTGTGCACTACCTCATATTAGGGATGATCATATCTATTATAGTTGTATTATATTAAAAATGATCATGTCTATTATAACAGTAGGATAGAAAAAAATCATCATACCAAAAAAAAAACTTTTATTTCCGTCTTTATGAGTCTATCTAGTTGTCAATTCATATTATGTTGTTTGTTTCTAGATTTATTGAGTTCGGCTATTATGTATTTGATAGACAACTTGAATTCTGTCTTTTAAAACTGTTTCCGAATTTTGTTTTGAAAACAACATTTTTATCTTTTCATTGTTTTAAGATTTCGAATTTTAAATTTCAAAATACAAAATTATATTAAATAAAGATAACAACGTCTAAAAATACAGTATGACATGCTATTATTATAAACTCAGGACATTTAAAAAAATAAAATATTTATTATGAAATATATTATAAATTATATAATACTACAAAATAATATTTATAATTGATATAAAACATATTCATACATAAATTAACGGTAGTTTATTGTCAACTATTATTTAGTGGATAATTACAATTATTTTTATATTTATTAATATCACATCAAACTCATTTCAAACCATTGTTTAAATTATAATCTAATTTTTAAATTACTACAAAATGCATAGCATGCTTCAAATCTTTGTTTGTAGGTACTTTTAATAAATTTGAAAGTTAGTATTAATTAACTTCATGAGATTTAGGATTCACTGGAATAAATTGACTGAGTTTGAGATGATAAAATTTTCTTTTTAGCTTTTAGATCTTAAGTATAGTTTTTATTTTGTCCATAAAATTCAAAATGTTATACTTTTAGTTTCAGTCATGAATTTTTTAGTTTGATTTTAATTTAGCCGACAAATTCCATAATGTTAAAATTTTGTCCGATTTACATTTTGTTGTATTTTAGTTATTAAGTTCAAATATTTATACTTCTAATCTCGAATTTTTATTAAATATTCATTTTTAGAAAAATACTCACTTTAGTGTTTGATGTTAATGCATGTTAATTAATTCAAAATAATTATGAAGTGAAATAATAAAATTAATTTTGATAATGATTATGAAGTGAAATAATAAAATTAATTTTGATAATGATGAGAAGAATACAGTAAAACTTAATAAATAACAATTCTTTTAAGGTAATTAATAAATATCAGTGAATAAATGGGGCTAATAATATGAATTTAAGAATCAAAATGAAATGAACTAAAATTTCAAAAGAAAAATATAATATTTTAAAATTTATGAACTAAATTAGAACCAAACTAAAAACTGAATTATTATAAAATTTGAAATTATAGAGACAAAATACAAATTAGACCGAACATCTAAGTACTAAAAAGATATTTTTTCATTTAAGATTTTTATTGTTATTATTATTATTATTATTACTCAATTTAAGATTTATTGGAGGTCTAGTCAAAATTTGTATTTTAACTTATTATTATTTTTATATACTGTACTGATATTGATCAAAAGAAAAAATAAAAAAATAAAAAAGTAAATAAGGACCTCCAAAAATAATGCCGCGTTCGAAGCCGCGGGAACGAGGGAAGCTTTGAAATATCACCCTTGATTATGAATGTAATTACGAATCTGCCATTTTGGTTTCCACTTTCCACCGACACATTCTCCTTTAGCTCAAGGCCGTTACGTTTGTCTATAACGGCGGAGCTGAAGGTATTTCCCCTCATTGGTTTATTTTCAATTTCTAATCAATACTAAAATGGTTAATTTATATAAGAAAAAGAAGATTTTCAAAAATAGAAAATTATTTACGTAAAATAGCAAAATTTTAATGATAGAATTAATAGATGTTGATAGAAATCTACAGATGTCTATTATTTCTTTTTATTGTTTTTTTAAATAGTTTAACATTTTTTCTATCGATAGAAATTTCTCTAAGAAAAACATATTTTTAAAACTTTTTTTTGTTAATATTATTTTATACATTTTACAAAGGTCTCAAAACTAATCTTATGACTAAAAAATATTGGATTGTTTCATAAAAATTTGATGAATTTTAATATCATTATTTAAAATTTAATTCAAGTAAGCGTCCTAATCACTCTCAGGTCGTTTTAAATTACTGTTATGTCAAATTTGTATTTAGTGTAAAACATTTTATCTACTTTAAAATCATTTTGAATATCGAGGATAAACAAAAAAAAAAAGAACATAAAAAATTAATAGTGTGTTCGAAACAACAAGAGCTAGGGAAGCTTTAAAATGTCACTCTCGTCAAATATTATCATTTTTTACACAACTTTCATTGTCATCAAATTATATTCCAAACCTCGATAAGAATTCATAATTGTAACTTTTAAACTTGAAGAAGTGTAGCAATTTTTGCCTTTTAATATTTTTTTAATTCAAAAAACAATAATCGAGGCTTCTAAAAAGAGATTGTGAATTTTAGCCAAGTAATTAAATTGTTTTAGTTTGTATTTTAAAACTTGTCCATATGTTTTTTTTTTCTTTGTGTTATAATAGAGTTGAATTAGCGAAATATGAATAAATAAATAAAACAATAAATATTTATAAGTATTGATTTTTCCTAAAATAATAAATAGGTTAAATTAGAACAAATATTCTTGAACTTCTTTTTTTTTTAAAAAAAAAAATACTCCTATACTTTCAAAAATTGCAATATTATTTTTCGACTTTCATAATCGTTCCAAAACTATTTTTTGGAGTATAAATTCTTTAGAATTTTGAATAAAAATTGGAAGTTAAAATTTGTGTGAAGATAACCTAAAACGATATGGTGATTCAAATTTTCGTTCTACATCACCTATTACACTATTTCATAGCTCAATTTTCGTCCAAATTCTAACGAATTTGGACTTTGGGAAGTATAAAGGTATTTTTAAAATATATGACAAAATTTAAGAGTTTTTTTTTTGTATAATTTAACCTAATAAATAAATAAAACGACAATTTTTCTTAAAACAAATAAAGTAATATTGTTAAGAAAGCAAATAAGAGAGAGTTAGTCCCATCTTTCATCCTTAGCTTAAAATAGGCAATACCACATTAAAAGTCCAAAAACTGTCCTAACATTTTAGAACCGAAATGATTTTATATTTATAACTTATAAATATCGTATTGATATTTACTTAAGCTATCATTTCTAAGTCGAGGTTTATACTTATTTAAGTTTGGAATAGAGACATCTAATTTAGAAACTCTATTATTATTATTATTATTTTCCCCTCCAAATCGTTGCACGCTACCATCTTTAGATTTTCTTTAATTAAAGAGCATGTCAAATATGACTAGACAATCATTAGACTATTTCAATCAAAATTTTATGTTATTTTTTATTCGAGAAAAAAATATTTTTTAAAATTTTATTTTTATTAAAATTGGTTAAAATATATTTAAAAAGTTATTTTGAGTGGATACTAAATACTTCAATTTCTTATAAAATGACTTATTTTTTTAAATTAAATATTTGAAAATGTATTCCAAACACACTCTTAGATTATATATCTTTTTTAATATATACAAATACATCATTTAGGAAATTGAAACCCTAATCATAAGATTCCATACGAGGAATATTAACTTTATTAATAAATTATGATTTTAGTCTATTGTATTTTGAAATTTGTTTAATTTTAGTCCATAGATTTTCAATTCCCACAATTTACTCCCAATGTTCTCAATAAATCTTAAAGGTTTAAATACATACTTTGATTCATGTGCTTTTTGCTTTTGTTCATATTGGTTTATGTACTTTTTAAATGTTCATTTGGTTCCTATACGTTTAGCTTTTGTTCATTTTGATTCTTAAACTTTCAAATGTTTACTTTCAACTTTGACTCATTTCGACCCTTGAACTTTCAAAAAGTAATTACTTTGATCTTTAAAAGTGAAGTAAAAATGAAAATGACAGAATCAAAATGGTCATTTTTTAAAGTACAATGACCAAAATGAATTAAAGATGAAAATACAGTGACCAAAATAAACCAAAGCTGAAAGTATATAGTTTATGGTTAACTTTGTCAATGAAGAAAAGTCTCTATTGACTTTCTATATGAATTTTGGAAAGATATTTATATAATATTTAATTTCTTGAATGAAAATTATTATTTTTATCTATCAATTTCAATAATAAATCATTTTAATTATGCCAAGTAAATATTGTTCAGCTGACATGTAGTAACAACTAAGAATCAACTAAGAATGTATATGTAGTTCGAATCCCCCACTTAAAGCTTCAAACTAACCATAAAACTAATTATAAGATTTATTGATCATCAAATCTAGAGATTATAAAATTTCGAGATTTAAAAGTATGAAGATCAAAGTGATGTGAGTCTCAAAATAAATGGTTTAGTTTAAACCTATTAAGCCAAAATGAGCAGAACTCAATTAATATAATATTTGTATTATCAATCTTAAGGTTAAAAGGTTCAATTTCCTCATCCACGTATTCAACTCAATACCTCTGTAAAAAAAATAATAAATAAAACCTATTATTTGTTTTAATAATCTCTCTCTCAAATGGAAATGTAGATAAAGTATAACTCAATTTTCCAGTAATTAATGAAGATGAAACTATATTATTATTATTATTATTATATTATGAATAGTTGGATCTCCCTAAATGATTATGTTGAACTAACCAAAATATTTTTTTCATCGTGAAAAGAAAAAACAAATGGGTGATTAACAAAATAAACAAACATTTTATTTATTTATTTATTAGGAAAACAAACTTTTTGGAACTTGTTTTTATAAGGACGTCCATTAAATCTCTAATCAATGGCATTAGTTGAAAGTGAATCCCGCCAGACTGTAATTATTTAATTTTTTTCTTTTCTCTTTTTCCTAAATTAAATGTGATTAGTTATTTAGTTTCTTTATTTACGAGTCAAAAGAAGAAATTGCATTGATAGATATATTTGGAAATAGGTTATGGGAGCAGCCGTGGCCATTGTGCATGGAAAATATTTTGACTTAATTAACAAAGCTTGACGTGACACCATTTCAATTATTTTATTTATGAAAATGCTTAGCCTGTAATAGGGAATCTTTTGTTACCTTTTTTCATTTCAATTTTCTTCATCCCTATCTTTTATTAAATCTATTATATTATTTCATATAGCTATAAATGTTTTGGTTTCATTCTCAAACTTTTCAATAATGTTTACTTTTATTCTTACCATCAAATTTCAATTTCATGACGATGTTTAGAAGATCAGTTTTATAGATACATTGAAAATTTAGCATTACTATAAAGTTCATAAATCAAAACAAACTCTTGACGATGGCAATGATAATGACGATTAAACACAAAATTAAGTATACTAGTTAAATAATGTTAAAGTGTAATTTTAAGAAATAAATAAATTAATATTCAGTAATTAAATATAAAATTATTATTTTTAGTATTAAGTGGAGTATGAAAACATAATGCATGTGAAACTTATTATTTTATATATTATATTTAATAATTATTGTGAATTAGAGATTCACCGACCAAATATATGTTAATACAAAGTTTTTTTTTTTTTTTTTTAAGGAATAAAATGTGTTGGACTTAACCTATGAAGTTTGATTGGAATCATGAGGGCTTAGCTTTGTTGAGATTGTGTGTGTCTTACAATGTTGAAATTGGTATTTTGTTTCATAAATATTTTAAAGAAATAATGTTGAAATTTGGAAAAGAATGTGAGCCCAATAAAAAAATTTCCGACAACCCAAAAACATTGTTTTGTTGTACCTATAGATTCTTTCGGGACTTCTTTGAAACATTTTGAAATTTTAAAATTTACTAATATTCTATGCACAATTTTGAAATATATAAAGGTATCAAGATTTAAAATGTTGATGTCGATAGAAATATTAAGATTATAATTTTACGAAAATTTTGATGAAAATAGTGACAAAATGTCGATTTCAATTGATATTTCTAGAAATATTATAAAAATAAAGATTCATAAAATAAACATAAATTAGTAAATAAATATTTTATGATTTTTAAATAAGTTGACATGTTATTTATATCACTAATATTTTGATGTTTATTTTTTCTCTTTCGTGAATTTTATTTACTATATAATGAAAATATCAATTCACCTCTCATGTGGATGGTTTAATCCATGATAATATGAAAATATCTATGAAAATTTAATACTATCGCTGGCACTACAACAAAAATAGGTGTTTTGGAAGAAAAAAAAAAAGTAGATTTCTATACTTAAAAATGGTCAAAAACACATTCATTAACTTTTTTTTCTTCGATTATTGAATTGAGGGTCGGGGAAAAGCATATCAATGACACATCTAAAATCAGTTATTATTAGTTATTTTGTAATTTTTTCAATCAAGTCAACAATAAGTAATTATTGACATTATTTGTAATAGTAAATTTTTTTATGACAATTTATCATTGCCAATAAATTATCCACAGTTGAATTTTCTATCAACTAAATCTTTATATTGTCATTGCGAATTTGTCACAAAATCGTAATAATGACAGGTTTATAGTGTCAATAATACTTTAATCAATACTAAAAAAAATGCTTTAATCGTGGCCCTTCTAAACGTCACAAAATTACATGCATATATTGACGCTTATTTATAGTCAATCAAGTTCAATATGGATGGCAGTATATCAATGTCAAGTAAATACATATGTAAAACGTCAAAGAAATGCTTATAGAGATGAATATTTATTTGATCCACATTTGTCAATAAAATTTTACACGTCTTGTTGTCTTTATTAAAATCCTAAACTAATAATTATATCAATCGAGACTCTCGTTTAATGCATTGTATCTATATTTTCATCTAATTCTATTTAAAATTAGGTACAAATTATCAAAATTAGCACAACATGGGAGCTTTTTTAGGCGCTAAATTGAGATATGATGTCTGAAGTTCATATGTATGTGGAGCTCATATATTTGTAGAGTTCATATATCAATGTTTGGAGTGCAGAGTTATTTAATCTAAGTTTATATGTCTGTGTTTGGGGTGCCTAACTGAGTTCATATATCTAAGTTAACCATTTTATTTTTTGTTTTGTTTTTAAAAATTAAGTATACGAACACTACTTCCATCTCCAATTTTCTTCCTTTATTATCTACTTTTCACCAATGATTTAAAAATCCACTAAATTCTGAAAACTACAAAAAGTGGTTTTAAAAAAGTTGTTTTTGTTTTTAGAATTTAGCTAAGAATTCAACCATTGTACTTAAGAAACAAACCATGGTAAGAAATGTAGACGATATGGACTTAATTTTTAAAAAAAGATAAAAATACAAAAAACAAAATGAATACCAAACAGGGCCAAAAAAACTGCTTTTATCATTACTATTTTTGTTTTGAAACTTTTTTATTCAATAATTCTACCAATCTTTGAATAAAATATGATTGTAATTTTTTCTTTTAATTTTTAAAGTTTTTCTTTTCTTTCTTTCTTTCTTTCTTTTTTGGTAATAAACAACAATTAGCCATTTCTTGAAGAAATATGGCTAAATAAAATGAGAAACCAAAGAGAAATCAAAACTTTTAATTCCTAATTTTTTTTCTTTTGGTCGTCGGAGTTGGTTGCGCAAAGGTGGTTATCGGAGTTGGGTCATTGGAGGTGGTTGTCGGAGCCCAGAATTAGTCGTCGAAGTTGATCGCACGAAGGTAGCCATGAGAGTTGGTCGTCAGAGTTGTCATTGGAGGTGGTTGTCGGAGTCCAAAGTTAGTTCTTGGAGCATGATGGATATAGTTGCCGATAGTGTCCAATGGGTAGAACCATTGAAAAGATTATAAGAATTGAGAGTTGAGGTGAATTGGTAAAATATACCTACTCAACTCCACCGACATTTAAAGTTGGTGGGCCAAACATCGAATTGCTAAAACACCCCGTAATTGATATGCACTACTTTCTCTTATAAGTTGGAGGATTCAAATTCCCATAAAAAAAAATAATTACTTGAATAAAGTACTAGAAAAAAATATTGTCTTGGTCACTTAATTTTTAATATAGTTTTCATTTGGTTAGATTTATACTTTTATTTTGAGTTTTCGTGTTTAATTTCGTTGATCTTTAGATGTAAAAATATAACATCTTTATAGTGAATCTTGAGTTTTATTTCCATCTAGTATTTGTAATTTTCAAGATTTACATTTTTACTCTTGATTTTTCTTGAATTACACCATTGATTTTTTATATTCATTTATATTAATTTATTTAAGGGAATTAAATTATTTTCAATAGTTCTATCACTATTAAAATTAATTAGATTTTAAATTAATTATTAACTAGAAGTGGACATGCAATTGCAAAGGACCAAAAGGAAAATATTAGTGAAAATATGATGGTAAAAATATCAAATATTGAAACATAAGGACGAAAAACTTTAATTCAAAACTCAAAAGTAAATATTTAACCTTTTGAAAGTTATAGACTAAATAAAAATTAAATTAAAATTTGAAAAAAAATAGATTTAAAATCGGAAATAAGACTACGTTATTTTCCTTTAAATTATTTCTCTCCTAACATTCTAGATTACTTTTAGGTCAGATATTATTAGACTTGAAAAAAAATGGAGAAATAGAAATGGGAGAATGACAATTTTTAAATTTTATTTGAAGATATGAAAAACTGATTTTAAGTTTTGAAAAATACAAAAATGGTAAAATAATTAATTAATTCATTAATAATTTGTGAAGGTCATAAATACCCTCATTTTCCATATATTAGGTTTCATCTTCCATAGCTTATGTTCTCTGTTAATGCTTACAAAAAAAAAAAATCATTCCTCTCGATTAGATTGTTACTAACTAACCAAATCTTAATTAAATGGTAAAAAAAAAAAAAAAAAGATAATGCACAACAAATCAAAAGCTAAAAAGAAACTCATTATTTATATAGAAATTATCCAAATTTTAATATAGAAAATGGATCAAACCTCTCCCGATTGTTTTCCCGTAGTATACTAATTGGAACATACCACAAATGTAATAATAATAGCTCCTATATGACAACAATATATGTGAATATAATTACTATATATTTATAATCTAGAACTTAGGCTCTATATAAATACTTGCACAGAAAATGATGGATGAACGATACTTAGTTCCAAATTATAAATAATAACACATTTTCTCGATCAAATATAACAAATCATCAACGAGTTTTATGATAATGAAAAAAAAAAAACAAACAAAAATTAAATAGGAAAAACAAAAAATTTAGATAAAGTGATATTTTGAAAATAACATAATATTAAAGAAAAAAAAGAAGAAGAAAGGATAAATGACAATTGGAGAGAGTGAAGTTTCAAAAGAAAGATTTTGATACCAATTTTAAAAAGTGAAAAAATAAAAGAAAGAAGCAAATAATTGCATTACACCTTATAAAAATGGTGCTATATAGCCCATTTTTTCTCTTCCTTAATAGAGGTTTATTAAAACGATACTCATAAAAGGAAAAGAAATAAGCAAATAACAAAAGAGCAACAAAAAAAAAGAAGTCAATAATTGAATTTTCAAAATCATTATTCATTAGTTAATTATACATTGTAATTTTAATATGTTGTTGAAGAAAAAATGATGAATAAAAGAAAAAAAATAATGACTACTTAGTGGATACAATTGATAGTTTTGTGAAACAAGAGACTGAAATTGTTGAGAATAAAAAAACAATTACCTATTAATTGTTTCTCTTCCTCTTCATCCTCCGATTTCAAATTCACCATCTCTATTTTCGTCAAGCTTCCATCGCATTTTGTCTTGTCGATAAGTTCATCTAGAAAGGTTTGTTTCTTCATCTAAATCTCTAAGGACGATGAGTGCAAAACGTGATAAGATATTTATACGTCGAAGAATCACAACAACAACTTCAATCCTAATTTGTAGAAATCGATTAAGAAGATCAAATACTTCTCACAATCACGATTTTCGTTGATATTTAAAAAAGAATTGGCGTAGAATTATCCAGAGCATGAAAATGTAACATGATCGTACTCTAAGAAAATCAACTCCTGAAGTTTTCAAAAAGTATTTAGGCAATAACTTTGGGAAAGAAAGTAGAGGGAGATTTTTTTAGTAATTTGAGATATCAAAGGAAACCAAAAATTGAGATAAAATGAGATTTAAAAACAAATATTTTATATTATCTCAAGACACAAACAAATAGGGAAGATTTTATAGGCTATAATATATGAAGATCACTATAATATAAAAATATCAAAATTTAATTACGGTGTAATACAATATATTGTTGAGGACATTTTAAGATTATAAAAAAATACATTATTTATCATAATTCAAAAGAATCTTCCCGTTTGTTATTTTTACAAGTGATAGTATAATTAATGCTATATATCTGAATATCTTAATAAATAAAAATCTATATGTAATATGTAAATTCTCGTCCACTCAGTCCAACTTTGAAAAGGTTTCATTGAAAATTAGTTGGTTTCGTCATTATTATTGTTTATATTATTTGGAGAAGGTTTTATAATTAATATTAATGGCATTCAAATTCATTAATTACATGGACTCCACATTGGGCATTTTTCTTGACTTTATCATATAATACGTGGTCACTTGTCATACGTTGTCACTTATGAAAGTTGTCTAATAAAATGAATGCATCCAAACTCATATTTTTTGTTTTAAGTACTTTAAACGCTGACGTTGGGTTAGGAAATCAAATCAAACTTCGAAAATGATAGTTCAAATATTGTATCAATTGAATTACATTCATTTTAACGTCTCTTAAATATATTTTAGTATAATAATTTAGTTTTATAATTATTAATTATTAGAGTGGGTTTCCTCGATAAAATTTCTTTTACTTTAATCTATTCAAAATAAATTTTAAGCACATTTAAAAACAAAAGTAATTACTAAAAACCACTCATTACTTTTGTTAGTGTTTGTGCTTAAGATCTCATCTACGGGGCTCTGATAGACTTGATCTTTGACTTGCTTCTCTCTAGTGTGGTTTCGAGATATTTCGAGTTGACTTGCTTAAGAGATCCTCACATTTATGTAGTGTCAAGTTGACTATTTTTTTTTTAATGCTTGAGTTAGTTCAATAAGTGGCTAATTTAGCTTAAAAAAAAAGTAATGTTTGGTCTTTTCTTATTACTTACTCTCTCATTTAGGGGGGTCGAATAAGACTATTTATAAGCTTGTCTTCTAAAATATGCATCTAGCTATGTGTAATGGCTATGGTGTCAAGGATGTTTCAATTAAAGTGTGAAGTTGTCGTTTGAAGAGGCATACGACGGGATGGTAAACAATAGTAGTCAAAAGGTAGACGATAACGCCAACAAGTAGACGATAGTGTTAAGTGGTAGACGATAGCATTTAAAGGAGGTAGACGATAGCGTCAAGTGATAGATGATAGCGTTTAGAGGAGGTAAACAATAACGTCTGAAGGAGGTAAATGATAGCGTCAGGAGATATACGATGTTGTGTAGACGATAACGTCAAGAGGTAGACAATAGTATTTAAAGGAGGGAGACGATAGCGTCAAGTAATAAACGATGTCATGTAGACGATAACGTCAAGAGGTAGACGATAGTATCAAATAAAGGTAAATGACAGTTTTAGCTAGGTAGACGATAATGCAGAAGGTACACGATAGTGGCATGCCAACTTTTCCTTTATATTTTCTTGTGTTTTGAAATGTACATAGGTGTTCTATTTATACAACATGGAATCCCTAATTTGGGAATACAAGAATAACTCAACAAAAAAAAAAAAATGGTTAGACACTTGTTGTAACCATCCTATTCTTTTAGTAAAGAGGTAAGACCATAATTTACAAAGTCTTGCACTACTGACGGAGCTGCTGAGTGGATTTCCCTTTGGTGACATGGCTGGTTGTATTGGCATCCTTAACATCCTCCCTCAAACGAGAGGGTAGTTCTACTACACCGAGTTTGGATCGAAGGTGAAAAAACTGTGAGTGTGTTAAGGTCTTGATGAGGCAGTCCGCGATTTGGTCGAAGGATGGTACATAATGAACATCAAGCTGATCATTGAGGACTTGATCGCGAATGAAGTGAATTTCGATCTCAATGTGCTTGGTCTGCGCATGAAACACCAGATTGTTGGCTAGAGCACCGATGCTGAGGTTGTCACACCACAGGACTAGAGCCAACTTCTATTTAACACCAATCTCAGACAGCAGTTGTTTCACCCAGATGATTTCTGCAGAGGCATGAACAACCACTCTGTATTCAGACTCCATGCTGGACCGGGCTATGACAAATTGTTTCTTTGAGGACCAGGAGATAAGATTACCACCAAGAAACATGGAATAAGCAGCAACTGGTTTTCGATCGACTATGTTGGCTACCAATTGGCATCGAAGAAGGCCGAAACAGACAGGTCAGACCCATGTTGAATGTAGAGGCCAAAGTGTCGAGTGCCACTTACATATCTTAGTACCCTCTTCACCGCTTTCCAGTGAACGTCCATAGGTTGCTTTAAGTACTGACTTAGATGATTAACCGCATATGTAATGTCAGGTCTCGTGGTGGTTAAGTACTGTAGGGCACCAATCGTGCTCCGATAGATATAGAGATTGTCAAGAGGAGTGCCATCAGAGATGGAAAGTTGCTTGTCTAGAACACTCGGAGAGGGTGCCAGTTTTAAATCTCCAAGGTCAAGGCGGTGGAATAGGTCCTCGACATATTTTTCCTGATTCAGTATAACTCAATTTGCGACAGTGTGCAGTTGGACTCCAAGGAAGTAATGGAGTTGGCCAAGATCCTTTAGAGCAAACTTGGAGTCTAAGGTTGTTACAAACTTGTTGATTACCTGTGGATCGGTGTCAGTGATAATTACATCATCAACATATACCAGTAAGAGTATCAAGGCAAAAGTGCTCTGATATATGAGAGAGATGTATCAGACTTAGTATTCTGAAAGCCCCAGCTACATAATGTTGTCTTTAGTTTGTTGTTCCAGGCCTTTGGTGCTTGTTTGAGGCCACATATGGCCTTGTATAAGCGACAGACATGATTTGGTAGTTGAGGATGAACAAATCCTTGCGGTTGGCACATGTAAACTTCTTCATCGAGGACTTCGTTAAGGAAGGCATTATTGAAATCTAACTGTCTCAGTTGCCACCCTTTGGATACAACAAGGCTAATGATGATCTGGATGGTGGACGCCTTTACCACTAGACTAAATGTCTCGAAGAAATCAATGCCCGGGTTTTGATGGAAGCCTTTTTCTACGAGTCGTGACTTGTAGTGTAGAATGGAGTCATTAGGACTCCGTTTGATTATGAATACCCACTTATTCCTAACAATGTTCATCAATGGTGACGGAGGAACTAAAGTCCATGTCTGATTTTTCATCAGTACTTGAAATTTATCACTCATAACTTTGGTCCACTTCATGATTTTGAGTGCATCAGTGACTCGTGTAGGTTCGGTTAGGGACCAATCTTTGTGGGTTTGAGAGGACAGTATTTTAGATTTGAAGATGCCTGCCTTTTCTCGGGTAATTATGGGATGAGTAGATACGGGTATAGGGTGTGGGACAATATTGGGTGAAGACTTGGCAATGGACGACAAAGGTAAACGATCGGTGGGTTGGGTAGTAGATGATGGTGGGTCAGGAGGTAAACGATTGGTGGGTAAACGATCACTGGGTAAACAATTAGGTTGTAAACAATTGGTAGGTAAATGATCGATGGGTACACGATCGGTAAGCGAGTGCTAGGTAAATGATCGTTGGGTAAACTATTGGTGGCTAGACGATCGGTGGGCTGGACATTACACGATGAAGGTAAACAATCGTTGGGTAAACAATTGGTAGGTGAACGATCGTTGGGTAAACGATAACTAGGTAAGCAGCTAGTGGGTAGGCGATCAGTGGGTTGGATACTAGACGAAGAGGGTAAACGATCGTCGGGTAAACAATTGGTGGGTAGACGATTAGAAGAGGGAGGTGAGAAGGTTGGGTTGTTTGTAGAGTTATCAGTTGGTGATTGGGTGTGGGTTGTTCTGATAATTGGTGAGGGTGAGGTTGTAGACGTAGAGGGCATAGAGTCACTGTGCGGTGTGTTCTAACTGAGGGGCATCCAGGAAATCGGGTTGACGGTAACTGCTTGCTTGGCCGGTCTGCAAGCTGAAGAAGACACCTGACAAGGAAAATCAGTTTCATCAAACACAACATGCCAAGAGATGAACAACCTACCATTGGGGTTGAGGCTTTTGTAGCCTTTGTGATTCACAAGCAGGGCCGAGGTAGATGCACTTCTCTGTGTGATAGCTCAACTTATGTGAACTGTATGGTCTCAAGTAGGGGAAACATGCACACCCAAATATTCGAAGCTTCTCAAACTTGAGCTTCTTTTTTTAACATCACTTTCATTGGAGACTGTCCATTTAGGACAGAAGTGGGAAGACCATTAATCAGCAGAGTTGAGTATAAGAAAGCATCCCACCAATGATGTAAGGGAAGATGTGCTTGGGCTAGTAGGGTTTGCCTTGTCTCCACTATGTGTTTGTGCTTCCTCTCAGCCCTTCCATTTTGTGCTAACGTATATGGACAGGTATACCTGGAGGCAATGCCATGTTGATGACAAACTTTTTGTATCTTGACAATTTCTCCACCATTATCCGACTGTAGAGACTTGATCAGTGTATTGAACTGAGTTTGTATCATGGTGAGAAAGTGTTGAAAAGCTGCAAGAGTGTCAATTTTTAACCTCAGGGGATAAATCCATGTGTACCTGCTGTGGTCATCAACAAAGATAGCATAATACTTGTACCCATCTTTAGACAGGAGAGGAGATGGACCCCACAAATCAGTATGTATAAGTTCAAAGGTTGCAGATGCTCTCGAGTTAGAGTTAGTGAAGACTAAAAAGTGCGATTTTCCATAGCTACAAGAATCACAAAAATTGAGCTCTTCATTATATAACATAGGGAGATTATAGCCTTTGATAATAAATTCTAGTGTTTTTTACGAAGGATGGCCAAGTATTCTATGCCATGTAACCTTAGACACCCTATGCTTTGAAGATATGCTAAGAGCAGACAGATCTTTATTCTTGTGCACTAGCTGCGATGGTACTCTGTTTCCTACTGACTTCGAGCTGACTTCTGCACCTTCTAACTAATACAGTCCATCTTTAAGCACTTCCTTCATTACTGTTTGTCCCGTACCCTTATCCTTAACAAGACAGTAATCAGTGTGAAATTCAATAAACACGTTATTATCTTTTGTTAGCTTAGATATACTGACCAAATTTTTTACTATGGCAGGAACACATAGCATATCATTTAATTTCAAATTGCAGGCATCACTAGACAGACATGCAGTTCCATCATGAGAAATTTCTAGAGTATTACCATTAACTACAATGACTGCTTCAGTACCTGAGTATTCAGTCGGGTTGCCAAGATTGTTGAAGTCTGAGGTAACATGATTGAAGGCACCACTGTTAGCATACCAATTTTCATCAGTCATGTTCTCTTGTCTTGTCAAAAAGGGATTACTTCCATAAGCAGTGGCTAGGGTTGTTGGATGAGGTTGTGTGTTTTTTGTCTAGTTGTTGAGGAAGGGTTGTCCCTTGTTTTGAGGACAATTGGGAACAAAATCTCTGTTATACCTGTTGAAGCAGTAAAATGCTATGTGTCCTACCTATCCACAAACTTGGCACACAGGTTTGTTATTGTTTCTTCTCCTGCCTTGACCTCTGCCATGGCCACCACCACCTCGTTGTCCTCCCCCAGTAGACTGGTTGCTGCTATTGGTCATACTATTTTGGTTGACATGTCTAGTATTTGTCATATTCACTGATGCATTACTGACTTGGTTGAAGCCTACTGTCGTCTTTTGGTTTGACTGATGTTCCAATCTTCTTTCATACAGGAGAATTTTCGATTGCATATCAAGCCATGACATGTCCGCTCTCCCTTGGATCGTGGCCAAGATGGCATTGTACTCTTCATCAAGTTCTAGTAGCACTTGTGAAATAAGAGCTCTTGGTGGCACTGGACTACCAGCTTGCTCAAGATTGTCAGCATTCATTTTCATAGTTCGAAGGTACTCTTCCATTTTCAAATTACCTTTTCTGGTTGTTTGAAAAACATGTCTCAGATAATCCTCTTCAGCCCTGGACTGAACACCAAAGAGTTGTTGAATACTGGTCTACAGATCCCTTGCACATTCACATCCCATCACTCGAATGGCAATTTCTGGTGTCATAGAGTTATATAGCTAGCCTAGGAAGAGTTGATCTACAACCATCCACACTTCATATTGAGGATTTACCTCAATTGTTGTCGACGAGCTGGAAGCACCACTGCCGGAGCTTCCTTCTGCGCTGCGCGGAGTAGCTCCTACTCTAGTCGATCTAGTCGATATGCTCTCACCGACTGCAGGTTGCAAAAATATTGGGGAACAAACTTTTTGTCCGGTCAAGTGCCCTTCGAGTCGGTAGCTCCAAAGGATTGGAAGCGCCAAATTTTTCCATAGAAGGAAATTGTTGCGATCAAGTTTGATGGAAGTTATCTGATTGAAGAGTTATTTTAAGGGTGGGCCGCTGAAGTTGGTTGTGCCAAGAGTGGTTCCCAGGTTTCCTTGATTGACGTTTATCATTGTGAGCTCTGATACCAAGTTAAAGTGTGAAGTTTTCGTTTGAAGAGGTATATGACGGGACGGTAAATGATAGTGGTCAAAAGGTAAATGATAACGGCAACAAGTAGACGATAGTGTCAAGCGGTAGACGATAGCATTTAAAGAAGGTAGACGATAGCGTTTAGAGGAGGTAAATGATAACGTCTGAAGGAGGTAGACGATAAGGTCAAGAGATAGACGATGTCGTGTAGACGATAACGTCAAGAGGTAGACGATAGCGTAAAGTGATAGACGGTGTCGTGTAGATGATAATGTCAAGAGGTAGACGATAGTATCAAACAAAAGTAAACGACAGTTTTAGCTAGGTAGACGATAATGCATAAGGTACACGACAATGGCATGCCAACCTTTCCCTTATATTTTCTTGTGTTTTAAAATGTACATAGGTATTCTATTTATACAACATGGAATCCCTAATTTGGGAATGCAAGAATAACTCGACAACAAACAAAATTGTTAGACACTTGTTGTAACCATCTTATTCTTTTGGTAAAGAGGTAAGACTGTAATTTATGAAGTCTTGCGTTGCTGACGGAGCTGTTGAGTGGATTTCCTTTTGATGACGTGGCTGGCTGTGTTGGCATCCTTAACAGTTTCTAGCGCTCAAGGTTGCAGGGTACAAGTACGGATTTGACTCGGTTATTTTCTGATTGGTATATGTTCACTAACTTGAATGGTTGACCCAAACCAAGACGTTGATATCTCTCTTTTGGGATGTGCACTCCCTTATGCCTCCTGTTGATACTCTATGGGCTTAGGTCCTTCCATGGGATTTGAGCCTTGCATTTGACAACATTCACCAACTTTCTACTAGTTTCCATATTTTAGCAATATTTTTAAAAAGTAATAAAAGTAAAAATAAAAAAAACGACACGTATGTACTATTTAGAAATTTATCTCTGAAAGAAGAAAGTAAAAACAAAATGATTATTAGAAGAAAAACTTTTAAGGAAAATTTCAAGAAAAGAATTAATTAATAAAATGCTCTAACTTTTCAGGTGAAAGTATCACATATTATTTTTAATTGTTAAAAACATTTTTTTTTATTCTTTTACCGTGATCCAAAATTCACCGTTACCTTAGTTGTTATCATGTAGTAAATCATACAATTCTTTTAGAATTAAATTTGATTTTAAAAAAATAAAAAAAAAAAATAGTCATCATATGGATAATGTGTCCTAATGAATAAATAAAATGGAAGAAAAACTAATGATTGATACAAGGATGTAGTTTGGAATAAAACCAACGAAGAGATTAATATTATTTTACAGGAGTTATATTATATCATATATATATATATATGGACATTTGAAAAGAGATATGCTCGAATCTACACAATTTTATCAATAAAATTAAGAGCGAAGATATAATTTGTTAAATTAATATTTTTAATTTAAAATATGTCATAACTTTTAATAATAAAAATTACTTTCACTGTTCTTTTAAATCTATTTTTAAAAAATTTGAGGACTCAAATGATATAATTAAATAATTTAGGGACCAAGCACATTAATTCTTCAAATTTTGGAGATTGAATAGATAAATTTTCCTTAAAAATTAACTGGGTTTCATGTATACAATTGCTAAAATCCAAAAGATTAGCCCTTAACCTCAAAATTTTATTTCTTCGATTTGAAAAAATATATATATTTTTAAAATCAAGATTATAAATATTTCTTTTGCTTAAGTGGTTTTTGTTATACAAAGTCAAGGGTTGAAAAGGAAGGTATTTGAAAACTTATTCTTATTTTGGGAATATAACTAAAAATTGAAATGTTTCTTTTTGAACTGAATGTATATAATCAATCAATCAAACAGTTGAGAAAATAAATGATATTAAATAAAGTAAAATGGATATAAAGATATAAAGATAAAAGAAGAAAGAAGGAAATCTGATTTTACATTTGAATGAAAGTGAACATAGTACAAATTTGAAATTTATGTGTGGGTATTAAACTTGACACACATATCTCTGGCTCCCACCCTCACCTTCTACCACTATCATATTTCCCTACCAATAAAATTAATAATAAGGAACTCCACAAAAAAATATATATGTATTATAATAATAATAAAAATAAAAGTTTTCTAAAGAAAGGGTACCAAAGAATGTTTTTCTCTGCTTACAATCTATGTGCTGCTAATGCAACTTCATGTTGTGTTTCAGAGGGAATAATGGCCCTCATGCTTGTAAATAGAGGCGGCAAAAAGGCTATAATGGTAAATTTTGTTATTGAATCATACATATATATATTTTTATTTCCTCTAAATTGTTCAAAAACTTGTTCACAAAACGTCAAAATTATATATATATATATATACGTACACGTTTTATATGTATATATATGTATATAAAATTTTGACCGGACAGGATAGGACTAAGGATGACTTCTACATACTCTATCCCCACTACTCACATCATTTTTCATCCCGCGAAATTCCGCATGGGGATCAGGATGGGGATTCTCCATAGAAAATTCGTGGGAATCAAGTTCCCCGGAAAATTTTTCCCATTTGAATGTTTAATATTTCACTCATAAATAACAACTATATGATCAAAATGTTTAATTTTCATAATTTCTAAAAATTGAAATTTAAGTATTGCAACAATATATCATAATCTCTACTCAATAAGAAATATAAATATCAAATAAAAAATTATATATATAATCACACGCGCACACAATAGGCCAGAGAATATAATCCTGGTCTCGTCCGTGTTTAGTTAATGGAAATTTTTTTTATTTCCGCTCCCTCCTCCCTTTTCTGTCTAATCAGGAATTTTTCACCCATTCGAGTGCAGATTCTGATCCCACATATTAAATGGACTTCCTTAGGAGTTATTTTTCTGAACTTTTAAAACATATATGGTCTATGATTTGAATCTTCAAATTTTTTATTATATTAAATATTTTGAATTTGAATTTTATTTTTAGTTTAGTTTTAACAAGTTAATGATGTAGTTTTAATTACGTATACTACTATAATTTCAAATCAGACAATTTTTTTTAACGGCAAATCAAATAAGTTGAAAGATAATTATTGGATAAGGCAATTCTATTGTAGTAAAAATAACATAATATGGAACAAAATGATTATTTTAAAAAAGTTTAGAAAGGTAAAATAAATTTGAAATTCAAATATGAAATTAAAATAAATTTAAAAAGGTAAAAATACAAAAAATAATGTTTTACAAATTATGAAGTAAAATAGAACAACTTTGCGTGAATAAGATCATTTCAACTTCGAAATATGAATGATATGGACATGAAAATCAAAGTTGATAATTGTAAATTAAAGGCGTATTTGGATTAATTTTTTAAGTGTTAATTTTAAAAATAAGTCATTTAAAAAAATTGATGTATTTAACAACCACTTAAAATGATTTTTGAATTACATTCAAATTTTATTTTAAACAGTTTTTATTAAAATAATTTGGGTAAAAATTAAAAAAAAAAAACTACAATATTTTTTCCTCAAATCAATCCAAATGGATCTAAATTTAGGTTAGAATTTTATTTTCACATTGTCGATAATCATTTTATTCATATCTAAATAGATAGTATTTTTAAATATGAAAGTGCAATATTTTCAATATTTATATTTAATTGTTCATAGTCACAACCATGTCTTAATATTATACAAAGTACAATTCTAATTCGTTGAGTCTACATATATATAATTTTATTTTTAATTAGGAGAATATCTCAAAACTTTGAGATAATTTATCTATAATTTTTATAGGTGTTCATGGACTCCATCCAATCGGATTGTGACATATTTTAAACCCAACTTGATTATTTGGGTAGTGATTTTTTTCAACTCAAATAACTTTAATTAAGTAATGTAACTAATCATGAAATATCTGGATTGAGTTGATTTGAGTTATTTTGGTTATTCGTTCAAATATCTGTTTTAAGAAAGAATAAAACGTTGATGTATAAAATATACTTTTATTTGTTTTTTAATATCGAATTAAGATATGTAACCCAATTTCAATTATTGAGAATAAACAATCGAAATACAATCTTAAAATTATTAAATAAATAAATTTATATTTATATATATATATGTACAAACTAAATTTGGATATACAATACCAATATAATGTTTATTAAATACACACTCTACTATTTAAAGTCAAATTTGATTGAAGTAGAATTAGGTATAGAAGATATTTTTGCAATGAGCAAGGACTTTCTATTTATGAGATATGAAACCATCACTACTTTACTATACAATATATAAACTTTACCTCATCACCTCTATTTTTTGCTATGGGTTGAAAATTAGAGCAAAATTAGTTTATAAGGAATATAATTTTTTTTCTTTTCTTTAAATTAATAACGTTGATGACTTTTCATTAGAGTAGTGTCTCCGATGTTACTCTGCTATGTGTCTTTCACCCATTAAATGTAACATTGTGACATGGGTATGGTAGCATGGTGCGTACCATATTTGAGGATTTTTACACTACTAAAAGTCCATAGATAAATATTTATAAATCTATAAGACACGAAATTAAATATTTCATATTTTGTTAGTACGAATATAATTATATGTGTAATAAACTCATTCTTTAAAAAAAATGTTGAATATGTTATGAATCTATTAGATACAAAATTAAAAGTTTAGAGATATATTTTATACATTTATAGTTTATGAGACCTATTAGATACAAACATAAAATATAATTTTGTAATTTAACCATAGCAGTAGCGATAGCAATAATAAGTGCATAAACTAGTTTAGAAAAGGTTAAACTGCAAAGTTTTAATTTGTCTTTGTTTGATTCTTGTTTCAAAAGTGTCTAAAAGTTCATGAACTTTGAACTTTGTGTCTAATAGAACTATATATATAATAATTCTTTGAATTTTAAATTTTGTGTCAAATACGTTGCTGATATTTTCAAATTTTCTAAAAATAAATTGATATATTTGATTATAAATTTGAATTTTATGTCTGCTATGCATGGATTATGAAGTCAAAGGTAAAATAGTCAAAGGAGAGTAAGAGAAGACTGAATGGGTAGGCCCAAGGACAAATTTAGTTTGGTTGGCCTCGACCCAAGTGAGGTCGAGCCTCTTATGTTAGCCCAATGGCTAGAGACCTAGCATAGCTAGGCCTTAAGGGATGAAACCCTAGCGCGCCAAGCAAGAATATTGGCTCAATTGACCTTGACCTCGACTGAGAATGAGGTTGAGGGCAAGGTTCAAAGTTTGATGAACAAGGCATGTTAACTGCACGACGGGACCCATATGGCTTGAGAGATAACTTAGTTCATTTAGGATCAGGAAGCACATACCCTAATCAAGATAAACCCTATATCAAATCCCCTATAAATACATCCTCATGGCACCACACGAGGTAACTTAAAATTTTTACTTCTTATCTATTATACAATTTTCTTACTAACTCAAGCATCAACTCTTTTTCTTTATTTTGCAAGTTATTTCTTCCCAAAAATTACAAATTTACGTTCGATATCAAGTGGAGGACAAGTGCGTTTTCCTTTAGTCAAAACTTAACATTAACAATGTCTACTTGTCTAGTGAAACTATAAACTTTCAAATTTCTATCTAGAAGATCTTCCCACAATAAGTTAATAATCTACTATAGACACAAATTTGAAATTTTGACGACTCATCGGATACAAATTTCAAAGTCTAAAAATGAAGACATAATTTATTGTAAAGAAAAAAGAATAGTAAAAAGGAGGGTTAAAAATTAGTCCTAAAATCACGGAAGGTGATACTTGTGGCATTTGAATTGGTGTCGGTGGAAAATAGCATATGCAAATAAATAAGATAAATCTTAATTAATATGAATTTAAGTTAAAAATAAGGGAAGAAAAAAGACTTAAAAAGAAGAGTCATAACGTGGAGGACTTTTTTTTTTTTTTTTTTTTTGACATAATAATAAATAAAGTTTTAATTTTAAATTTTAATTTTCAAAGGACCTAAATGTCGTGTCGGGTTCCTAAGGAAATAACGTAATCTAAAGTTTAACATGAAATGCTGATGTTGTTATTATTTCTGCTACTATTACCTACCCAATTAATATTAACCACGTGGACATTAATTAGATTTGGGGTTACGTGGCAAGTGATGACGTGGTAATTACGTGACAAACAAAAAAATGCACCCAATCCCTTGTCGGCCAAAATGCTAGGCAACTAACATGCCAAAACTTTAGCCTATAGCCCTTGGAAAACAAAAGCAAGATGGTCAATATCATCTTGGGATCCATGTACACGTGGCTTCGATTTAATAAAAAATTGTTAGTTAACGTTATTAAATACTACTTTCATTTAGCTTTGACTTGGGACGTAAGAAATCGAACCGAACTGAATCAGATTCTATTTAAAATATAGATTGAACCAAATCGAATCGTCAAAGGTCTGGTTCGATTCTCCGATTCGCTAATCCGCTTAAGTTATGAAATATATATACTTCACGTGAGATGATAGACACGTATCAGATACCAATATTTTCAGATACTATGTATCTGACGAATAATCTTTTTCAATTTAAAACCAAATAATTTATTTTTTTAGAGAAATTTTCTCGTTTTTTTTTAAATATATATTAAAATAATATATAAAAAATTAATATATTTTTAAACGAATCCATATCTTAGCTTTTTTAATCGTATCATGTAATCGTATATGTGCTCTTAATAGTTAAGGTTAGTGAGAGTGACATAACCAAATATCTTGATTACATCTTCTTCGTTCGGTCACCGTCTGCCGTTCCCCTCTTTCCCTGTCCGTCCGTCAGCATCGATAAGGTTTGTTTGATCTGAAATTTATTCTGGGTTTTGTTTATTTTTTTTATTTGAAATTTCTTCTAGGTTTATCGTCGACTTCTTCTGAAATTTCTTCTGGATTTACTGTTTTTTTTTTTTTTTTTGGTGATCTTGATTTCTTAATCGACCCCATGTTTATATGATTATCATTTTGGATGTTATTGGCTTCAGATTAAATTACCCACTCTGTTCTGGTCATAGCATCTTGATTTCAAAGTGTTTGATCCGCTGTCCAACAAGATCAAGAGCGTTTTAGGATGTTTTGTTGTGTACTGGGACTGTAGAACCCTTTTGGATTAATTGTAGTTGTTGGATATTGAGTTTCTAATCCTTATTCTTGGTGTATGAATATGTTGGAACCGTTGTTTAAGGTTTGAAGTCGATTTAGATCAAGCCGCAATTTCGGTATTAACGGTGTCATGGGACTAGTAGTGATGGTGTTTCTGCATTAGTTCATGTTTCTAAATGTTTTCAGTGTCATAATCAAAGCTTCAGAACTAGCAATTTTGCCCTTATTTTTATTAACCTTTCTTTTGAATGTTTCTTCGGTGATCCCAAATAGAAAATTTATTTTAATTTGAACAAATTGATTCAATGATACTCATGTTTCCTCGAAGCCCGCATCCTTCCACCCAACCCATAAACAACTCCTGTATTTGCCCACCCTTTTGCTATTCGCCTCTGATTTTTCCTTTTTCCCACCTCCTCCTTGTTTTTGTTCAGCACCTTAAACACAGACAACATTGGTTTTTCAGTTTGTGGAATCTTTTGCTTCCTCCTCTCCTTTTTCAAGCCAGTGGAGTGTCGATTTCTGGCTAAAACCATGCTATTCTCAGCACAAGAGTTGTGGGTATGTTTTATAGATTCTTGGGGCGGGCTTATTTTTATGTAGTGGGAGTTTTGCTTCTGTCATTGACATTAAAAGTAGGATAATCTTGAAGCTTTTCTTCTTTTTCTTGATTTCTTGATGATGTAGTACAGTTTTTCCTGTAAGTGGTGGTCTAAATTCATCATATGCTTAATTTCTGCCGAAAGTTGCATCCTGGGAAGTGGGAAGATTATGAGGCTACTGCATTTCTTGTGAAGTTTTTCTCTTCAAGGAACAATTTGAAGGTTGTTTGTTTTGTTTTGTCTGTCTTTGTGAAATTAAAATATTCACAGAAATGGTAATCATTTATATACTTTTATAGTATAGGAAACCTTGCTGTGTTTATATTTTCTGAAACATCGATGTTGGAATCATAAGAAGGTAGATATTGACCATGAAAATTTCTGTTTTTTTCTTCTGAAATACCTCTGGAATACATTTTTGGCTCTATCAATTGTTGGGATCATAAGCAGGTAGATATTGTATTATGAAACCAACTTGATTCTTGTGTTTTAGACCGGCCCGTTGGATTCTCAAAGATGACTTTCCCATTTGATAAGAACGTAGATATTGTATTTGCTCTGTTTTAAACCAACAGAGCAAATGTAGATATTGGATTCTCAAAGATGACTTTCCCATTTGATTTTTGATTTCTTACTCCATTTCAAAAGGTTTTTTTTTTTTTTTTGAATTGCTTCACTTTGCTCTGTTTGTGCTTCATTTCGAGGTTTGCAATGTTTTGAACTGGAAAAGGAAATAAGAGTTCTGTTGCTGATTTGATTGAAATTTGTATTTGGTACTATCATTAATCTTTATTTTCTTCTTTATTCTAACAACAGTGATATTGAAGGCAGCAATGCTTTTGCTTAGCATTCATAATATTTTTAGCTTAAATCAACCAATAAACTTCTATTTTAATTGTAAGGTTTTGATCTTGGCATCCATAATATTTAAGAATTGGATGAAATGGAGATGTTAGCTTGTTTTGTGTTAATGTGTTAAGAGAAATATAAGTCTTAATGGTTATTTTATGGTTTTCTCCGTGAGTTATTATTTGATATAATTACAATGAATCATGATAAAGTAGGGGAGGACGAACCGTATGCATACCTAAGTTTGTATAAGATTGGCCACAAGATAATTAATCTTGGTTTCATAATACAATATCTATCTTAACTTGATTCTTGGAAAGAATTGTTTCACTTTTGGTTAGATTGTCTTTTCTCAAGGCGAAATTGCAAATTGTGTGGAAAGATTTATGTTCTCACATTTCTAGTAGGAGTTGTTTGATAATATTTTATTTTTCATAGGATGACTTCATCGTTTGCGAATGAGACTTCAAATCAAAGTCGTTCTAGTCCAGTAAGATTGTTAGGAAAAAGAAAACCTATTAAACCAGCTTCATCAGCATGGGACCATTTTATTAAAGTAGAAGGATGTGATCCTGAATATTCTAGGGCTGCTTGTAAGTACTGTGGGGTTATGTATGCCTATGATTTCAAGAGAAATGGTACAACAAATCTAAAAAGACATATAGAGAAATGTAAGAAGTATACAAATAAGTCAGAAGATTATGTTGAAGGAGAGAGAGATTTTGAAAGTAGTTTGATGGTTGCATCCTTCACTCAAGGAAATTGTAGAACAATGCTGGCTTGTTTAGATGAATTGCCATTTACGTTTGTAGAAAGTGAAAGATTTCGTAAATTTTGTCAGGTGTCAAATTCAAAGTTTGTAATTCCATCAAGAGTAACTATTGCAAACGATTGTTTTCAAATGTATATGGGGGGACAAAAAAAGTTAAAGAGTGCATTGACTCGAACTTTCAAAATTGAAATTCCTAATTCAAAATCGGTTTTATTCTTGAGGCGATTTAGGATGATTATACACTAGTTTTAACAAGTTCTTTAGCTACTGCTTTTTTATCTCCCAACTTTCAAACTTGGAACGTCTAACTTCAAATAATTTTGATACTTGTTTGAGTTGATTTAGGGTGGTTTTACACATGTTTTAGCAATATTTCTTACGTAATATATTTTTTTTATCTCGCAACTATCTACCAACATCCAAACTTGAAATGCCTAACTCCAACCTATTTTAGGTGATTTAGGGTGGGTATGAACATGTTTTAGGATGTTTTTTAGGTACTAATTTTATCTTGCAACTATTTTCCAACTTCCAAATCGAACACCTAACTCCAAATCACTTTTCTAACTGTCTAGAGGATGGGTAGGAACATGTTTTAGGGTGTTTTTAGTTTTTTTTTTTTTCTTACAATGATCTTGCCATTATCTACCAACATCTCGTAAATCACCTAAAACATGTGTAAACTCACTCCAAATCATCTAAAACAATTATAAAAGTGATTAGATGTTATGCGTTTCGAGTTTGGAAGTTGGAAGATAGTTGCAATTTGCAAGATAAAAAAAATGACTTAAAAACTATCTAAAACATGTGTAAACCTACCTTAAATCATCTAAAACAAGTATGAAAATAATTTAGAGTTGGGTGTTTCAAGTTTGGATGTTGAAGAAATAGTAACTAAAAAGTTAGTTAAAACATGTTCATATCCACCCTAAATCACTTAAAACACATATAAAATTAAGTTTAAGTTGGGCGTTTCAAGTTTGGATGTTGAAAGATAATTGTAAAATGTTGCGAGATAAAAAAAAAAAAAAAAAAAAAGTAGCTAACAAGCTAGATAAAATATATATCCAGCCTAAATCACGTAGTAAAAGTGAGTTTGAGTTAGACGTTTCATCTTTGGATGTTGGAAGATGGTTGCGAGATGTTGCATGATGGTAGCAGGATTTAAATAATAATAACAATAGTAACAATTTGTGGAGAAAAATTGTCTGAAATAATCAGTTTCACATTTCATAATTAATGCGTTTTTTTTTTTTTTTGAAAATTCGTTAAAATCATTTTTCTCGATTCTTCTTAGTCGATAACAACCCCAAAATTTAAATAAAAAAACGTACCGATGAACATGGAGATCAGACTTTCTCGATGAAAGTTTGCTTGGGTTTAACAATGAGATCCACAAATTTTTTTGTTCATGCAATCTTTCCAAAATCTTATACCAACTTTTATTTCTTTTCAAATTTTTCTATAATCTTTTTCAAATCTTATATGGAATATTGCCTAATTTTGCAAATCTTATGTCCATTTTATGTTTCCATAAATTCTCAAATTAATTTATCGGTTATTTGAATGGATGCATACTAGTTGTGAAAACCTATTTTAAAGAGTTTTTAAAAAACATACTAGTTGTGAAAAGTGAAACTTAGGAATATAATTTATGACAGTTTTTCTTTCTTATCAATCTAATAATAAAATATAAATATATATCTTCTTAATCGAGATTTATAAAATTAAAATCTCAATAAATAATGATATAAATTTAAACTCTAAAGTAAATCTGATTTATAACCATTTCCATTTAATTTCATATGTATTATTCTTTCAAAAGGTTACTATAAAATATCAAGAAAAATCACCAATTCTTCTTAAGCAGGTAGAGAAAAATAGAAGTAGAAAATGATTTTCATTAATTTTAGCATTTCTCTTAATTTCTATATTGTTTATGATTCCTATGTTAGCAGGAGGGATGGGTTTTGCTCCCTATTTATTATCATATTTGCATATTTTTTAATTATGATTATTGAATTTTTAGCCAAATTTAAAAAACAATAATTGTTTTTAAAAATTACTTTTTAATTTTTAAAATTTGGTTTGATTTTTTAAAATGATGATAACAAAGGAAGAAATGAAGAAATTTGATGGTAGAAGCAGATTTGTTATTTTATTTTATTATTATTATTTTTTAATGAAATAGCTAAAAGTAATACCAATTGATTACCTAAGGTATACAGAATTTATTTAAACGATGAGAGGAAACGAAGCCCAGCCCAGTAAGCACAAAACAGCAGCAGCCCAGTTAACATGAGGCCCAAAACATAAGCCCATTTCTCCAAAAACAGAGCACAGAAACACATCGAGTTCGACTGTGCTCGTGTGGGAGGGAGGAGCTTTTCTTATTCCTTTTCTATTTTGGCGGTTGGGGAAGGAGAGCTTTCGGAGGGCTTATAGTACTCTCACCCGAGTTCAACACTTGAGATTTATCCTTTTGAATCGAGAACCCTTTCGCCGTTCTTACATATTCAAGGTGACATTCTCTCTGTTCCTTTAATTTGTGTCATTGTTCGATAAATTATTTGTTTGATTGCTGGAGGAAGAAAGGGGTTTAACTTACAGATGAGAAGTGAACAATTTCTCGTGTTCATATCTTGTTTAACGATCATATTGTGCAATCCCCCGTTGCAATGTTTTTGAATCACAAAGAATCTGGTCTTCAAATTGTTTTGGTTAGTTCTTTGGGAAATTACAAAAATAATAGGACAAATATTTGGGTATTTGGGATGAGTTTTCAAAATAAAGACTTGCAAATGAACATATGAAATGTCCAAAATTGCCCCTAAAAAAAGCTCTAAAACGAACGAAAAGGAAACCGGGAGATTCACAACAGTGACGGCGATGGCGATTACTCCGATGATAAAAATTATAAAGCCGTTGATCAGAATACCCTCTTTTATCTCATATTGGTGAGTTTCTTTTTTCCTACTCTCCGTGTTTTTGTGCGGTTATCTTCGAATTAAGGTTCTTGTTGTCTCTGCTTGTTATCTTCTGTCAATAATTTGGGGATTTTGGATTACTTGTGGCATGTAATTTAAGTACCTTATTTAGAAGGTTTTTTCATGAGCTGTCATTTTCTCCTTCCTTCTTCTACGAATTGGCTATATATCTTGGTGCTTTCTTTTGTTGCTACAATGATTGGATAGATCCAGTCTTCTGTAAAGCTCAGGTGGAATAAAGCACAATAGTCTTTGGGACTAAAGTGCAAGGTACAAAAAAGTACTACAATTGAAGTGGAAATATGGAAAAAAAAATACCCCTAAATATAATAAATTTGCATTTAGGTTTAGTAAAATTTGATTTTTTGGGTTAATAAAGAAGAAAATCCTAATTATTACTATCTTTTAAAAATAAAGAAAAAGTCCTAAGGCCAGTCTTGGGACTTCACAGAAGGCAGGCGTGCATTATTTTGTGAGCCTCACCTATTCAAGGTGAGACACTACATTTGTGCCTTGAGCCTAGGTGCGCCCGTGAGGAGGTTTTTAGAACACTGGATAGATCAATCTTGCTTCCTTGTTTTAGAAAGCAACATGGAATTGAAGATTACTTAGTTGGTCCTATCTTTTTGGTAGGGTATGTTAGAATGTTTATTCGGATATGATTTAGGCCAATGGGTCCTTTCCCTTTTGCTCTCTATACATGGGCCTTCCCATTGCTGGTTATGGACAATAATGGGTGCATTTCTAGTGCCCCCAATTCAGGCTGCTAACTATCTGAACATTAAGAGTCTACTGGATCTCACATGCCAGACTGTGGAGAGGAAATTTGAAAGACAAAAAAGTTAATATCTTGTTTTTTGGAATTCAATAACTATTCTGTTGGCCAAAAAGTTAGCTTTTGACATGATTCTTCATGCATAAAATTAACTTATATTTAGAGCGGGTATGTACGTCTTAGCTAGGGTTTTTTTTTTTTTTTTAAATATATAATAATAATAATAATTATTATTATTATTTAAATCTTGCTACCGTTATGCAACATCTCGCAACTATCTTCCAACATCCAAACATGAAACGTCTAACTCAAACTCATTTTTATACTTGTTTTATGTGATTTAGGCTGGATATGTATTTTATCTAGCTTGCTTGCTACTGTATTTTTTCTTTCTCGCAATAATTCGCAATTATCTTCCAACATCCGAACTTGAAACGCTTAACTTAAACTCAATTTATATGTGTTTTAAGTGATTTGGGGTGGATATAAACATGTTTTAACTAGCTTTTTAGCTACTATTTTTTCAACATCCAAACCAAATTATTTTTATACTTGTTTTAGGTGATTTAGGGCAGGTTTACACATGTTTTAGATAGTTTTTAGGTCATGTTTTTTTATCTTGCAAGTTGCAACTATCTTCCAACTTCCAAACTTAAAACGACTAACGCCAAATCATTTTTATAATTGTTTTAGGTGATTTAGGGTGAGTTTACACATGTTTTAGGTGATTTACGAGATGTTGGTAGATAATTGCAAGATCATTGTAAGATAAAAAAACAGTAACTAAAAACACCCAAAAACATGTTCCTACCCATCCTCTTGACATAGTTAGAAAAGTGATTTAGAGTTGGGTGTTTCAATTTGGAAGTTGGAAAATAGTGGTGAGATAAAACCGGTACCTAAAAAACATCCTAAAACATGTTCATACCCACCCTAAATCACCTAAAATAGGTATAAAAGTGATTTGGAGTTGGACATTTCAAGTTTGGATGTTGGAAGATAGTTGCGAGATAAAAGATATTACCTAAAAAAACTTGCTAAGACGTGCAAAACCACCCTAAATCAGCTCAAACAAGTATCAAAATTATTTGGGGTTAGACATTCCAAGTTTGGAAGTTGGGAGATAAAAAACAGAAGCTAAAGAACTTGTTAAAACTAGTGTATAATCATCCTAAATCGCCTCAAGAATAAAAACGATTTGGAATTAGGGAGTTCAATTTTGGAAGTTCGAAAATAGTTGCGAGACAAAAAAAATAGCTAAAACACTTTTCAAACTATTGTAAAACCACCCTAAAGCACCTTAAACAAGTATAAAAATGACTTGGAGTTTGGAATTTCAAGTTTGGAAATTGGTAGATAGAGGCGAGATAAAAAACAATTGCTAAAATTACTAAATCACCTAAAACAAGTATAAATATGATTTGAAGTTAGACATTCCAAGTTTGGAAGTTGGAAGATAGTTGCGAGATAGTTGACATAAAAAACAGTAGCTAAAAGACTCGCTAAATTGGTGTAAAACCACCCTAAATCACCTAAAACAAGTATAAAAATGATTTGGAGTTAGGCATTTCATAATGCACTTTCCAACAATCGATGTAATTCATAGGTTTAATGGTCTTTCTCCATTTATCTCTTATTTTGTCTAGTAGCCATTAAGTTTCTGTTATATGATTGCTTATCGGTTTTTTATTTTTTGCTATTATGGCTTTAGTATGGTGAATCGTTTTGTAATATTACAATTGTCCAAATGCATGGATCCAAAGTTGGAATAAAAATTTAAAACTAGATACTAACCTGTAGTCGTAGCAGTCAAACTTGTACATCAAAATAAGTTCAACAAAGAAAAACTTCATCATGTTGCGAGCCTATCTAATACGTAAATCCGGTGTCTTGATGGAAAAATACAGGCCCTGTTGTTAGTCTTGGATTCAAGAAGGCCTTGATTAGAGTTGTGACCAGACTAATTTTATTGATTCCGGTGATTTGATTATAAGCATGTAAGAGTTCTCTGTAGATATGCTTCCACTGGATTCCATGTCATGGACTTCGACGATTAGAAATCTTTGTTTAAATGCAAAACACCAAGAAGTTTTGTCCCTTTTTGTTCAGAAGTTCCAATGCTCATCAGGCTTTCAAGCTGATAGCCACACTTTTGCTGCTGTTTTCAAATCATGTGCTGCCCTTTTTGCTATCAATGTAGGAAGGGCACTTCAAGGTTATGCAGTGAAACAGGGGGAATTAGCATGCCAATCCGTGTACAAGGGATTGCTGAACTTGTATGCCAAATGTGGTGCTTTTGATGAATGTTGGAAATTATTTGAACAGTTGGATCACCGTGACGTTGTTACCTGGAACATAATCTTATCTGGGTATTGTGGGTCTCAAATACATGATATTAAGGCTATGAGATTGTTTGTTAAGATGCATGCAGAGGGGGAGGTGAAGCCAAGTGCTATTACAATTGCTAGCATTCTTCCTGTATGTGCTCGTGTAGGGCGAGGTGTTGTTGGGAAGAGTATACATTCCCATATTATGAAATCTGGACTGGAAAGGGATACACTTGTTGGAAATGCTCTCATATCTATGTATGCCAAATCTGAGCAGCCACAGTACGATGCATATGCTGCATTTAACAGCATTATTCACAAAGATGTTGTTTCATGGAATGCTATAATATCTGCTTTAGCAGAAAAAAATTTAATGTTTGATGCATTACAATTGTTTAGTCTGATGCTGGAAGAACCCATAGAACCAAACTATATAACAATTGCATGTATTTTACCCGTTTGTGCTTCCTTCAGTAAGTATGTTTCCTACAGGTTTGGAAAAGAGATCCATGGTTTTGTACAGCGTAGGACTAAATTGATGGAAGATATTTCTGTTTGCAATGCATTGATGAACCTTTATTTGAGGGTTGGACAGATGGAAGACGCAGAGATTTTGTTCTCGCACCTGAAGCAGAGAGACTTAGTTTCATGGAATACTATAATTTCTGGATATTCATTAAATGACGAGTGGTTGGAAGCTGTAGATCATTTTTGCAAGTTACTGTGCTTAGGAATTGAGCCAGATTCGATAACTTTAATTAGTGTTTTACCTTCTTGTGCATACTCCCAAAACTTGCAAATGGGGAAAATGATTCATGGCTATATTCTTCGTCATCTTATCTTGAGTGAAGATTCAGCAGTTGGAAATGCTTTAGTTAGCTTCTATACAAAATGTTATGATGTAAAATCAGCATTTCATTCATTTTCCTTGATTTCTAGTAAAGATTTGATATCTTGGAACTCAATGCTTAATGCTTTTGCAGATTTTGGAAATTATACTCAATTCCTGCATCTCCTTGACTGGATGCTGCAGGAAAGATTCAAACCTGATCATTTTACTATCTTGAGTATAATCAGTTTTTGCATTACAGTCTTAGGAGGGTGGAAAGTTAAAGAGATGCATTGCTATTCAATTAGAGCTTGTTTCTTTGAAGGTGATTCCGGTTCTACTATACTCAATGCTCTTCTTGATGCATATTCAAAATGTGGTAATATAGATTATGCTTTAAAGATTTTTGAAAGCTCATCAGGAAAAAGAAACTTGGTGACGTGCAATTCAATGATTTCGTGCTATGTTAACTGTAAGTCACCCAGTGATGCACTTACGATATTTGCTGGTATGTCTGAGACTGATCTTACCACCTGGAATCTGATGATGCGGGTTTATGCTGAAAATAATAGTCCTTTTGATGCTCTCAGTCTTTTCCGTAGGTTGCAATCTGAGGGTATGAAACCTGACGCAGTGACTATTATGAGCCTCCTTCCCCTATGCAATGAAATGGCATCATTCCGCCTGTTAAAAGAATGTCATGGATACTCAATTAGATCCTGTTTTGAGGATGTATACTTAGACGGAGCCTTACTTGATGCATATGCAAAATGTGGAGTTGTAGGTTGTGCTTATAAGCTTTTCCAATCGAGTTCTCAAAAGGATTTAGTTATGTTCACATCGATGATAAGTGGGTATGCCATGCATGGGATGGGAGAGGAGGCACTCAAGGTTTTCACTAACATGCTCGAGTCGGGTGTTAAGCCAGATCATGTGGTCATGACCTCCATTTTATCTGCTTGTAGTCATACTGGTCTTGTAGATCAAGGTTTGGACATATTTCAGTCGATGGAGGAGGTTAATCATATCAAACCTACCATGGAACACTATGCTTGTGTGGTGGATCTCCTTGCACGAGGAGGCCGAATCGCCGATGCGTATTCTTTTGCGATCAGGATGCCTATTAAGCCTGATGCTAATATATGGGGGACACTGTTAGGTGCCTGCAAGACTCACCATGAAGTGGAATTGGGCCTTGTTGTGGCAGAGCAACTGTTTGAAACTAAAGCTGATGATATAGGAAACTATGTAGTTATGTCAAACCTATATGCTGCAGATGCTAAATGGGAGGGGGTCCTGGAGGTAAGAAAGCTGATGAAAGAGAAGGAATTCAAAAAACCACCAGGTTGCAGTTGGATTGAAGTGGAAGGAGAGAAGCACTTTTTTTTAGCAGGAGATTCTTTGCATCCTCAAAGAAACTTAATTTATAATCTGTTAAGTATATTGCATCAGCAAATTAAAAGGGCAGTTGATATAACTTGATGAGCAATTAAATTTTGATATGTTTTGAAATGTTATTTATATGGGCACTATAGGTGGTTGTCACAATTCTTCTGTCTCTATTCAGTTTATTCCCTTGCACATTACATATGTATCCAGTGGTCAAAACTCAATTCTTTTTCCTGCAGTTTTGAGAAATCCTTAGCAAGGTATTTGTAACCTATTGTGCTCCTGGCTCGGTGAGTTTCCGATGGAAATTCAAAAGTTCAGAAGTTCTTTCTGTTGATTATCAAGAAGTCATGCCTGTCTAAGAATTTTGTCTTCTTTTGCAGGTGTGTATAGGAATTATTGGCCACTGCAATGTATGGAGGTATTTGTAAATAGTTCTCCTTGGCCAATGCCTAGTGGAGAAACTACACTGCACCAAGAGGAGAATAAAACTTAACCTAACTCAACTATCACTAAGAGTAGGAGAACAAAAAATCTATAACAAAAAGAACTCATTAAAACTTACCACAAAAAGATTGTAATTGAGAGATGTTGAAGTTCTTAACAATCTTAGGGCATGCAAAAGGGCTTGAGAAAAGAGGAGTTAGAGAAAAGATGGGTGAAGGATCGAAAGTCATGAATTGTGAGAAATAGAGAACAAAAAGTTGGTTTTTCTCATTTAAGGGCAATATGGACATTTCACATCTCATTTGTCTCAAAAGTCTTCTTTTTTAAAAATCGATTCCATAAGTCTTTAACACACTAAAACGAGTCCTATTTTTGGCAATTTCTCTAATTCTTTCCAGTTATCACACTGTTTCTAATTAGATTAAATGAATATGTTTCTTAAAAAGCCCTCTGTTTGGATATTATATCACGTTTTGGTTCTATGAGGAAGGAATTCGAGGTGCTAGACTGAATGTGATCGTTCTAAGAGCTCTAGGTCTGGCTTGGTTGTATGCAAATGAAATTATGTCAAAAGATGTTGGTCAGATGAGATTATTGTTAATTATGAAATTTTATAATCCTGCTCGAGTCTCTAAATTGTCCTGTTCAGTGAGACAGTGTTCTAACTTTTAAAGATTTCAACTAGTTTTATGAGATCGGTAACTAACTAAAAAGTTCTAGGGGTTGCTGTGATCAGATACTTAGAAATAGAGAAGTTGACTAAGTGAATAGGGATTGCATAATAGAGGTTCAAATATGATGGATAGTTTTGTCACATCACTTGTAGGTTAATGTCTTTCTTTCTTCAGATATGGTGAAGTATGGAAACAAATCAAAGGCGTGGTACAAACAGCAGACAATCTCAGTTCTTATTGTGTCTGCTTTTCTTATCCTTTTTGTGTTGATGATGTCATTTCGCAAGGAGTCTCAAGAGCACGATATTTTAGTTGAGGTGACGCCAAAGCAAAAGTGGGATAGCTTTAACTCTCTTGTGCAATTTAATCCAAAAAGAGAGTTTTACAATGGAACTGACATAATATCACAAATTCCTGATTCTCCGAAGGCTGTTTTGTTCTTTGCTCATGGCTGCAATGGTAAAGCTGTCAACTTCTGGGACAAATCTCCCGATTGCCCTTCTTGTGTTGGTTTGCCTGAAGAACGGTTGATTGTCCTCCATGCTCTCAGCAGACATTTTGCGGTTCTTACAATATCCAGCTCTCAGAAATGTTGGACATTGGGGAAGGAATTGGCAGTTGTTAAAGACATAATACGTTGGTGGGTTGAAAAGAACAAACTTGAGAAACTTCCTCTTGTGGGTTTAGGCGCCTCCTCTGGTGGGTATTTTATTTCGGTACTGGCCACTAAGTTGAAGTTTAATAGTATTACTTTGATGATTGCTGAAGGGTTGTACGAACAAATGGAGGTAACAGAGAGATACCCACCTACTCTTTTTGTACACATGCCGAAAGATCATTTTAGGCAACAAAAGATCAATGAAAACATGGAGTTTTTGAAAGGTAAAGGAATTGATGTTGCAGAGATTGAATGCTCCGAGTTTGCTCTGTCGCCACATTTTTTGGCTGACCGAATCCCAGGACTTGACAAGGGTGTTTCTGCTAAATTGTTTGAGCTTTTCCAAGCCAAGGGCTTTGTAGATGGAAATGGAAGGATGCTCAAAGATGGACGTGCAACACGATGGAAAGAAGCCCTCAAGACGAGTGGAATTAGTTTACCCGATAATAGTCTAACCAATCACATTCAAGAAGAGTTGAATCTTGCCTTTGCATACCACGAAATGACTAGTTTAGAGGCCGACAAGATTTTCACATGGTTTGAATCTCACTTGAAATGATTCTGTCAACATTTAAAGAAAATCCAGGTTCTTAGGACCATCACCTATCTAAGCACACACACGCAGAAGTACACGCACTAGAAGAAAATGTACAGAGAACAGTTTTCTCATCCACATTTTTTGTAATGCTAGTGGTGATGGTTTTGTATTCATATTTACACTGTTCAGTTAAGAAAGTTGAAGTAAGAACATGAATAAATGATCATTTTCAACTCGCATGTTGTTTGGTCTACAATCTAATCTTCAATTTGAAATGATTGGTACTGTTATTTGAAATACTGACATATTGTTCTTAAGGAACAATTGAATCTCCATTGCTGCGAGGAGGTTATCAGGCTATATTCATGCCTATGGACAACTGAACTTTTTGTTAAAGATTAGGGCGGTTGGCTTGGCTTGATGGGAGTTCTTAACTATTATTAGTTTTCCTTTTCCTGCTGTTTTACAAGGTAAAATATCTAGGGCGGTTGGCTTGGCTTAATGGGAGTTCTTAGCTTCGCCAACCCACCTTCTCAGAGCACTGGACGCTTCCTTATGAGTTTGTTTTCTGCACTTATCCTATTATGTCTTCTTTTTGCACCGTTGATATTTGTGATTTAGCATTTATACTGTTCACAAAATGAAGCTCTGGTCATTAAATTCAAACAAAGGGCATCCCAAGTGTGTGCTCTTTTGTAGGTTAACCTTATTGAATGTAGTGGATTTCCTCATTAATGCACCATAAATACGACAAGTTACATATTTCATGGATTTTTCTACCCTTTTAAAGCATAGTGATAGAAATAATGGATTAGTGTAGATAACAAGCATCTGAACTTTTAATTTCAACCCCCTTTTGGATAACCTGATTAAACAAAATCAACTATTTAAAACAAATCTTGACTTCACAATGAATTTGGATAACAAAGACTGAGCATCTCTATGTTCAAATACATGAACAAAAGAGATGCAAGAACCTAGAAACAAGAACAAAACAAAATAAAACAAGACATGCAATGCTAAATTGGTCTCACGTCTCACTAATAACTGCTAAGGCACACTCATTAGTTATTAAGGTAGTAAATGGTAAGACAAAGGGGGAAATCATCAAGCTCTGGGTTTGATTTTGCCCTCGTTGGCTAACTTGAAGGTGTTGGCCTGATCAGCTGCTGCTTTGTTGGAGCTAAGTGCTGAGACGAAACTCGTCCTAACTTGCTTGGTTGTGAATGGGAATCTGTTACTAGCAAGAGAGTTGAGGTACGAAGCAGTGCCTTCTCTTAAAAGGGCCCCGAACCCATCAGTCCTTGTGTTTGAAAGTGCTTGGAGCAAGTTGAGATTTGTTCCAAACCCTGGGACATTAGTTGCTCCAAAGGCATTTCCCAATGTTCCCCACCATCCCAGCACCCCCCATATCATTCCTGGATGGTTCAACCAATAACTGCAAACAAACACATTTTTAGAAACAAAGATAATGATCACTTCTCCATGGAAAACAATTACTATGAGTCTGTGACTTACTTGCAGGTAAATGGAGTAGTAGGAATGCTTGGTGTGCTTGGTGTGCTGGGAACGCCAGGAGTGCTTGGAGTGCTTGGAGTGCCTGGATCTACAGGGGTGGTCGGTGGGCTACCGCCACCAGAAGATGGAGGGTTGTAGTATCCACCACCACTGGACGGAGGCTTGGACGGCGTGGAAGGAGTTGGTGTGGAGTAATGCGGTGGGCTTCCTCCATAACCATGTGATGGTGGGATAGGGCTGCTATGTGAACCTGCAATGCACAAAATGTAGAATGTGGTAAGCCTTTCTAGTGACTACTATTACTACTACTATACCGATACTAAATGTGTGAGATTCATTGTGAATGTGTTAACCTGTTGGGGGAGTTCCAGAATGTGGGTCTGAAGGAGGAGAGTAATAGCTCTTCTGGTCAGCAATGGAGGTGGAGAATACAGGGATGAGCAGGCTTTGAGAAAGCAGCCCAGCAAGCAAAGTGAAAAGGAGAACAGAAGCTTGTTTGGTTCTCATGGTTTCTTTCTTCTGAGATGGGTAATGGTGGATGGAATGTTTAGAACAGAGGGGGAATGAATATATAGAAGGGGGTTGAGGTAATGCGAAGTTATTCTTTACAGGTGGAAGCGTATGTGGTTAGTTGCTGTTTTATTGGTGCATTTATTCATATTGCTTGCTGCTTTTAATTGTTCCAAATAATGTTCAAATTTTTCAGGGATGATTCATTGGGGTTGAGGTGAAATCACATGTATTTGAAAATTTTGAATCTCTCACTTCTCCTGAGTGATTTATTATAAATAATCTCTATAATATTAGCTATTATGATATATAATTCAAAATTGCATTTTTTTTCCTCTTTCCCTCTCTCTCTCATACGATTTAATAATGACAGGCTGACAGCTCGTTGTATTAGTTACATCAAATAATTACTGCCTTATACCCAACTTAGTTTCAGCATTGGCAAAATCAAGCTTGTTATTGATGGAAAATAAATAGGCTACATTATATATAAAATAAATAATATCATAATGAATAACAACTTTGCCCTTGGTTTGAGAAAATTTTCTATTATTACCCTGAAGTAAAAATTTGTTAAAATTTTAGATGAATATGGAGACTTAGAACTAGTATGCCAAACTTTTCTAAATCCCAATTATTGTCCGATAGCGTAACAAAAATTTACTCCAATAGTAGTTTTAAAACCTTTTAACAAGATTGCAAATATTAGGAGTATTCTTTCTTTCATTTAGCCCAATAAGTACAACATTAAACAAGGATGATTTTATTTTGTAACAAATTACGTCCTTTTAACAGCTCAGGTGAACTTAGTTCAACGGTAATGGACATGATCTCTCTTTAAAGTGTGAAGATTTCGATTTCCCATTCTAAAAATAATAATAATAAATTGAAAGTTCCCATTCTACAAAGAAAGTATCCTAGTAAAATATATACATCGAGTCAATTTTTGTGAATACCGGGGACAACATTCCAAATAACAAATCTCCAATCTCCATCTTATGAATAAAGATATTAATAATTAGATTCTGTTTTAAATTACATACAAAGAATAAAGTTTAAGAACGAAATAAAACAAAGTAAAGATCACAAACATTAGAAAAGCATAATTATGGACCATAAGAGCAGGTTAAATTGTTGTAGGAGAAAGCGAGACCAAGCAATTATGAAGCAATGTCCTTTTCTTTTCCTTTCCATTAATTCTTGTTAATGACCACAAGTTGATCATTACACAAGTCCTCAGTCTTAAAAAAATGTACAACATTTTATAGCAAGGACCAGTCAAACAACAAAACCAACCAACCAACCAAGGCCACTGAGGCCACATAAATTGGCTTAAAAGACAGGGAGGTAGTTGAGGCAATAGAAGAAAGAAGACTGAAGCAACACAGAGATGAGCTGTCTAGAATTAAGAACTTGAAAAATCTAAATGATATAATGGTGCTAGCTGCAAAATAATAGCAACAAATGCAATTATATATTACCAGATCTAAACACAACAGCGGCTTGCAAATGCCGCCGTACAACTGCATATTGTTTTGAGGATAAGTTAGCTGTGAGTTTCACCCATGAATTTATGAGTGCCGATCTGTCTCCATCAATGGTGGAACCAAGCACAACTCTTCCATGGTAATTATAATCAGTTGGGAGAATGGAAAGTTAAGAAGGTAGGGGCAATTGAAACTCAAAATGGGGCAGTTAAAATTTGCCAAATTTTGGTACAATCATACAAGAATACCTTGAAAACAACTCAGAAATGTAATCAACCAAAGTCAAAATCAAGTGTAGCTGAAATATTTGTCTGGGTAATCACCTATAACAGTGGGATTGAACTTTACTGCAGTGATTCCTCAAAATATATCAACTAAATTAGTTAACCAACAAGACTTGGCTTCATCAGAACATTTGAAGCAAAAATTTAGTGCCAACCATTATTTATTGGCTTGGAAAACACCAAATAAACAAACATATCTAACAAAACTGAAGCAGATTTGCAGTTCATGAACCTACCCTCTTGGCTAAAATTCTGAGTCAAGTCCCCATCTCAACTATCAGGCTTTGTGGCGTCACAATTTATCTTTGCCTTCCATACAAAACAAAGGCCAGTACAGCTGTGGCAGCAACAACTCCAGTCGAACCTGCAATTATAGACCAGTTCAAATTCAACTCCTTCTCCGCACCTTTGAAAGCCGACTTGAGCTCCTCTGCAGTTCCATTCAAAGCATTCACTGCTTTCTCCTTTAATCCACTAATGACTTTGTGCGCTTCCTCTACTTCCTTCTGCAACTGAACCATATTCGACTCTACCATTTTCGTTTTCTCCTCAGACGCTTTCAACAACTCTTCCACCTTAAGTTTCTCCTTGATCCACTTATCTAGTTCCAGCCCATTCTTTGTTACTACCAATTCCAAATTCTCAATAATCTTTTTAAAACTGGTGATTTCCCTCTCCTTCTCCTCAATTTTGTCTCTCATTTCCTCCTCTACCCTAACTTTTTTACTCTTCTCCTCTATCTCCTTGACCTCCAAAACCCCAACTTTTCTTTCCAATTCTCTGACTTTCTTTTCACTCTCTGCCTTTGCTTTCTTCAGGGCTTCCAACTCTTCCTCCAGAGCAGCAACCTTCACTCCCTTTTCCCCCAAAAATTTCCTCAACTCTGCAACTTCAGTATTTGCCTCATCGGCTCCATTCATTGCAGATATCAAATCATGCTGTAGCCTCGAGACTTCAGTCTCAAGCTCCAGCGCCCTCGCCGCAACCGACTCTAACACCTTATTTCCCTCTTCAGAACGTTCAACTTGTTTCTCCATTTCTTTCAGTCGTTCTTTCAGCGTCCCCTCTTCCCTCTTCAACCCTTCAATCTCCGCTGACAATCTTTTAATCTTATCTTTGATTTCTCCATTTTCGTCGACCAATTTTTTCTTTTCACCCTCCAAAACCTCAATTCTCTGGTTCAGCTCCGCTACCTTTGCTTCATTCTCCCGCTGGTCAACATCATAAAAATCCTCCGGGGTCTGATCGTCCCCCGACGCCCCGTCATTGGCAATATTAATCTCGTTTTCCATTAATACTCCTATGTTCAGAGAAAAAAGACCACCCAATTCAGAACATACCAGTCCATTATAACACAATTTCTAAAAAAAATAATACAAGAAAACGCGTAAAGGATCCCCATCTAGATCCAGAGAATTCAAAAAGAAATGTTCTAAACACTATCGAAACCAAAGAGAGAAACACACCATACGAACGCATCAGGTAAAAGGGATTAGAAATGAAATGAAAAGAAAACAACCCAGAAAAAGAAGAACAAATAACCAAGTAAGAGAGTAGCGATTAAAGAGGAAAACAGAAAGAAATTACTAGAAATGAATTTCTATAAAAGAAAATGGAGGATTAACCTTTTGATTTCTGTGGTTCAGCGGCCTCCTGAATTCGAATTAGGGTTTCGGATATTTCAAGCGACGAGATATGTCTGAAGCTTCTTCTTTCCCAATTTTTCTGGGGAAGAAAAAAGTGTGGAAAGGGAAATTGGAGAAAGCGCTGAGCAAATCTGATCTCTGAAAAATGGACGGCTGAGAATGGTCGGAGGAAAAGCGCGGTGGTAGTGCGAGGCATTCGATTATGAATTGGGCTAATTAAAAATAATATTTACTCGGGCCCAATTATATTGATGGGCCGGAGATCTTTGATTGGCTGGCCCATATCAGAATGCTTCGAACGAAGCTTTTGATTTCCATTTTTGGAGGAGTTTTTGGGTGAGGATGGGTTGTGTGTGTGTTGGGAGTTGGTGGAAGGTGTTGTGCCTTGTGTTGGTAGGGAGGATAGATGGGTGTGCGTGGTGGATTTGGTGTGTTCTTTCTTGGTGTTTGGGAGGTCCTGAGGTTGAGCCAAAAAGAGGAGGGTGTCGTGGTGTTCTAGTTGTAGTTTGGGGGTAATATCCCTTTGTGTTTCTTTTATCGTGTGGTTGGCGATTCGGGATAGGTTGGGGATGCATGATTGGCACATAAGAGGGATGTGGGTTTGGTCGAGAAGTTTGGAGTGGTGTGTCGTCGTTGATGTCTTTATACGATAGAATGGAAGGGGTGTGTGGTACGTAGAAGGTGACAACTAGTGTGGTGCATGACTCGTCAACTTCATGATGCTTCTACTCGACCTCATTTCCTTTCGTATGTCATCAAGCCTCTTTGTCCTTTTGGTTAGGCGATCGTGTTGGTTTTGCTGGTACATTGAGTATTGTTTGTTGTTTTGTTCTTTCTTAGGTTTGTTTCTCTGTGTTTGGCTCTTGGTTTGATTTTCTTTTGGGTTGTTTCATTTCTTGTTGTATGCTTTAGTCCGGATTATGGGGTCCTTTTATCTTTTTTCAAATCGAAGCTTGAAAAGGTATTCCTTCCATGAAGTCAGGGTCATGCATGACATATGTGGTTTGAGACTATTCAAAAGGTTAATTGAGAACTGAGTATTTGTCTTTATTTGCATTTCTCGTCTGTAACGAGATATGTTCACCACGAGTGCTTGTAAGCTAGAATGAAGATAAGAGCAACATCAAGGGTTCTCCCTGGACAAAATGTTTGAAATTTGATCAGAGAAATAGTGATGTTATATAGTGTGGTCCGCTGTCTAGTGTGTTTCTTCTATTTGTGATTTTTGGTCGTTTGGTGTTTGCTATGATCTCAAGTTGTGGATACCTCTTGTTTCGTTCTTTAATATATTGTCTGTTTTAAAAAAATTAACAAATAATAATGTGCAATATCTAAAAACTCACTAATTAAATGAAAATCAAGTTGGACATTTAATATTAATATTGTTGTTTTCAAAACTTATTAGAGAAATATTGTTGTTTTGAAACTTATTAAAGAAATATTGTTGTTTTGGGAGTTCAAGGCTAGAGGTCGAACGTTGAGAACTCGACAAACAAAGAAAAACTTGGAAACAATACATCTGCCGAAACTTCAACCCTTGACAAGGGAAATCTCGTGAATCTCGCTTAGGTTGTTGAAGGTTAAAGTTTCGACACACATCCACCCTCGACAAGGGAAAGAAATCTCACTAATTTTGTATATTAGGTTGTCGAATGTTGAAGTTTTAACACACACATGTCGAAACTTCAACCCTCGACAAGAAACATAAGTGGGCTGAAGCATATTAAGGAGAAAGCGAGATTCAAAGCGAAATAGTAAGAGAGAGCGAGATGTTGAGCGAGATTTAAAGCGAAATTTTAGGAGAGAGCGAGATTCAGAGCGAGAATGTTGGAGAGAGCAAAATATAGAGAGCGAGAATGTAATATAGTATAATAATCTAATATATTCAATTTATTGTCTAATGATTATTCAATTATAGTATAATAATCTAATATATTCAATTTATTGTCTAATGATTATTCAATTATAGTATAATAATCTAATATATTCAATTATAGTCTAATGATTATTCAATTATAGTATGACTATTAGCTCTTTTTTCTCATTAGTGAAGACTATCTCTTTTTTTATATATATTTCTATGGAAAGTTCAAATAAAGTGAAAACTCTCGCTCTCTTCTAAAATCTCACTCTCTCTCAATATCTCGCTCTCTCTGTTATTGTTGTTATTTTTCCATTAATGATTACTAGCTTTTTTTTCTCATTGGTCATGTATATATGGAAAGTAATGATTACAATCTCGCTCTATCTATGGAAAGTAAATAAATTTATTGTATATTCAATTTTTTTATTATAAAGTTGTACATTTTTCTTTTAATTAACTTGTACATTATTATTTTAATTAACTTGTACATTATTCTTTTCTTTTAATTAAGTTGTACATTATTCTTCTAATTAAGTTGTACATTTTCTTAATTGATAAATATATATATATATATATATATATATATATTTCAGATCATGGCTTTAAACCCAGGACCTATTGATCCCGATGTTTGTACGACCAGTCCATTCATCGATCGTCTGTTCTATGGTGAGATCGTACTACTGGAGAAATATCTTGCAGGCGTCGAGAGATAGTTCTCTAGCGCACTATCATGCTCCACCCTCAAATACTACCGTTACTGCGCACATTTGGATTCTATGGGGTTGCCATATTAGAATTTATTCAATTGGACTGGCATCTAATCATAATCTTGGTCGAAAGATGGAGGCCCGAGACGCATACATTCCATATGTCTGTTGGAGAGTGCACTATAATTCTATAAGACATAGAAGTGTTGTTGGGGTTACCTGTTGACGGTGAGCCGGTCACCGAAGTGATGTACGATGACTGGTTAGAAGTTTGTCAACTATACCTCGGTGCGACCCTACCTGTCGACAAGATTAAAGGATCGAGGTTAAGTTTAATATGGTTAGGAATACAATTTTGTGAGCTCACAGATGATGCAGACGAGGAAACTGTCATAGGATATGCGTAAGCATATATACTACAAAATGATGGGTGGAAGTCTATTTTCAGATAAATCAAGTCATTTTATTCACTTGATGTTCCTGCCACTGTTAGTTAACCTCCATGATGCAGGGCGGTATTCGTGGGGTAGAGCATGCTTGTTTAAAGCCTCCCATTATATTCACATACAAAAGGAGGGACAAAAAGGTAAAAACACCACAAGAGTTAGTTAGAGAGATAGTAGAGTATAAGAATATGGGGAAAAAGGGCAATTCTGTTGAGGATCCGTTGGGGGTGGGACCACAGGGGGATTAAATAAATTGGAAGAGAAAGAGAAAGAAGGTAGAGAAAAGATTTTGTGTGCAAAGACGTTCGTCTTTTCAGGAGGGGATCCAACACCTCTCGAATTGAAAGCTGGAAGC